>NW_009630443.1:0-541 GCF_000690535.1 Cariama cristata
TCCCACTGTCCGTGTCACCGACAGCACTGGTCCCAATGCCGACCCCGAGGAACCCAACTTGTCACTGGTCTCCACTTGGATATTGAACCGTTGACCACAACTCTTTGAGTGTGACCATGCAGCCAATTCCTCATCCACTGAGTGGTCCATCCGTCAAATCCACGTCTCTCTAATTTTTAGAGACAAGGATGCTGCACACGACACTGTCAAATGCTTTGCACAGCTCCAGGTATATGACGTCTGTTGTGCTTCCCTTATCCACCAACGCTGTAACCCCATCATAGAAGGCCACCAAATTTGTCAGGCACGATTTGCCCTTAGTGAAGCCCTGCTGGCTGTCAACCATCACCTCCTTATTTTCCATGTGCCTTAGCATAGTTTCTGGGAGGATCTGCTCTATCATCTTGGCATATGTAGGGGTGAGACTGACTGGCCTGTAGATCCCTAGCTCTTCCTTTTTTCCCTTTTTAAAAATAGGGGTTATGTTTCCCCTTTTCCAGTTAGTGGGAACATCAGTGGACTGTCACGGCTTTTCCACAAT
>NW_009630443.1:572-29035 GCF_000690535.1 Cariama cristata
AAATATGATGGATAGTGGCTTAGCCACTTCATCCGCCAGTTCCCTCATGACCTGCAGATGCATCTCATCGGAACTCAACTTGCCCTGTTTTCCTGTCTGGATCCTTAAGGGAGAATCTTGATATCATACAGTTATTTGTTTTGCAACATGCAGGTGGCTTAATAAAGAATCCTATTCCAGGACTTTATGTTGTTTAACATTAGAAAGTTGCTTGAATAATACAGTTTTGCTTGAGAGAGAAAGTGATTTTTCAATTAATCTGCATTTTCTACTGAAGCTCTCCTTTGTTGGAAGACTTCCACTGTGTTGCTCATTTCAGAGTAATAACAGGACAAAGGCCGCATTGCATCTGAACAAATGCTACGCTAGCTTACATAGAACAAGTATACTTATGGACAAATGCTAAATCCCAGTAAGAACCAAGTTGAGCTGGCTGAGCATGATCAACAGTCAGGCAAATCACAACAAGTACATTCTTCTTATGGAGGGGGAGACAGAGGTGGGTTGGAAGCCTCAGAATGATAGAACAAACTAGGATTTGACACTTACTCTCATATTTCATCCTTGAGCACCTGCTTCATCTCATACTATTTTTATTCCAGCATCCAGATGCAACTTTTAAAGAACACGAGCTGTTGTATGTATAGTTAATGGAAGGCTGTGCCTATATCTAGCTTTTTAGAACCACCTACACATTTTCTGTGAGAGCTCAAAATGATTAAAAACAGTTCCCAGAAAGGATTCATATGTATACCTTCTACTTCTATTGATTAATAATAGCATGTTAACTGTATTGAAAATGAGACCCTGTCACACTCTGGTTTCCATTGGTCTTTAGATAGCAACATAAATAACAGTGAAATGGCATGGGGTTTCTTTTAAGTGCAGCTTTCTCTTTCTTTGGAGGGAATTCTCCATTAAATATTCTTGTGTGAATGGTCACAGATTCTCTTACTTCTTCAGAAACTCAATAAAAGTTGTATCCTCTGTAGCTCTTGCTACCAGTCCAGTCTTCACCATGACGTGTTTGAGAAGATGAACAGTAGTATGCTACCAAAGCAGCAATGAGTGTGCAAGTGCTTATAATCAAGTCACTTTTTTACTTTAAAAACAAGGAAACTCCACGAGCTTTACACATATGTTTGTGTGTGCATGTTTATATAAGTGAACACAGGTTTCTAGAAGTTGTTTTTTAATACCGTTGTGGTAATTGCTTCTGCTTTGCTTTGTATCAGTCCTGAAATGCTGCAAGTGTGTAGTCTTTCAGTCCCGTGGAGTCTGTCGTGTGTCACAAATGCAGCTGGGCTAGTGCTTCCCTAGTGGTCGCTGAGAATCTAGTTTTCTGAAGGACTAATTGTCCTTTCCTTCTCAGATGAAGACAGGGTTGTTCCTGCAGTCTCCTATGTATTTCTGAAGATGCTTAATTTAAGGACTCAGCTTCATGCTTTCATTTAAGAGAGAATTTTTTTTTTGATTATTCAGTCACGGAAAATAGACCACATGGGTGGGAAGAAGGCTGGTGCGGAATGCATTGACAAAGTTGTAACTTCGTTAGATTTGGAAACTTGGATTATGGACTCAGGGATAACCAAGTTTATGAGTTCTCTTGAATATGTCAAATGACCTATGAAAGTGCTTTTTTAATTTACAATGCCTATGTAATTCTGAGTGAAGCCTTTAATTTCCACTATCAATATACCCTGTAATTTGAATAGTGCAGAGGGCAGAAGATTCCTTTAGATCCAAAAGCGAAATGAGCTAAGTGCAAAGGATCCTCTGCTCTCTGCTTCAGAGAACTAACCCAGTGGACCTTTCTTAGTCAGATGTTCTTCTGCTTAAATTGTTCTCTACTGAAGCTGCCATCTACATGGAGGTGTCCTTAATAGTTGGTGATGATCAGTCATTGCATGTAGGAATAATGGTAGTTGCGCTGGAACAGTTTCCAGAGAAGAGAAGGATTGAAACTGGATTTTGTTTTTAGAAACAAATTACATTCTACCACTTGCATTCTGATCTCCCACCACATCATCTACTTATGAAAAAGTGGTCTAGTGTTTATGTGTGTTGTTTCTGCACTCTGAGATCTTCAGCTGCTCTTTGTATTTGTAAAAATCCTGTATCAGATCTAAGTCACGCCTATTTGTTTAGATTTGGAAGTCACCTGTATTGGAGAAGACAAATTTTCTCATCCATTCTATACCAAAATATGCTGTGTTTGACATGGGTACTACCATTTGAAATTCAGGGGGTCTGACAGCAAAGGCAGTTGGTTCTGTGGAATTTATTCAGTGTTTGAAAATGGCCACTGTTTATTTCAGTGCTGTATCTTTGCACAGATAGAGAAGCTCATGGATAGAAGCATGAACGGAAGAACTCAGGAAAATCCCATGGCTGGATATTGGAGTAGTCGTGGGAATTTTACTTCTGTCCCTTTTGCTGTATTTCACTTTCAAGTGTCAGTTCAGCCTACTTATGTGGGTACCCTCAGTCTTCTGCTTGCATTAAGCCAGCCTAATAGGAGATGAAGCGATCCTTAAGCTGGACCATTCAGTGCTGTCAGACTAACTGAAGTTTGCAGGATAACTATAAGGGCAGGAGACATCCAAAAAAAGAGCTGTAGGTACTGTAGGGAAGAGCAGCTGTGACCCTGCTGCAAGTTAGCTGGCAAACAGCTGTCTGAACTGGACCTTAAGGTGTGCCTTGCCAGCAAGTCAACAGGCTTGGCTTTTCCCCTGAAATTTAACCTAGCTCTGTGAGTCAGAGATCCTCAAATCTTGACTGGCCTGCTGGCAGAAGACCTGGATCATACTGCAAACCGTAGGTATTTCAGTGTGATGAATGTTCCTGTGCTTTTGAAATAACAAGATATTTTCCTCTGCAACTCGAGCAGAAATGTTTCCTTCAAGGTTCTGGTTCTGTTCTAGTTTGCACAACTGCCTGTTCCCTCCAAGTCTAGCAGGATATATCCAGCCCCAAACCGGCATACAATTTTAGTGCCTTACAACAAGCTACATCACCTCTTCATAGTTCCGGTATTTGGTGCTCAAACTCGTTTCAGAACTGGTGCGAGTGGTGTTTTGATATGTAAAGGAGTAAGTGACATTAATAAGACTCTCTGATTGCTCTAGGGACACAGTGGCTGAAGCTCTTCTCAGTGATGGCTTTCTCATCCCAAAGATGGATTGTCTGAAAATGCTAAATATCAAATATGAAGGTTAGTCTTTTGAGTACCACCTAAGTAAAAAGTACATGGCTAGTGTTATGTCCAAGTCTGTTCTTTTTTTCTCATTATATTGAAATTTGTAATTCTCTGCATATTTTTCATATATCTGGCTCCTTAAACATCTTTTGATCTGTTCTCCAGACCCCTTTATCACTATGCTTAGCTATTGCTTTTGCATGAATCTCTTACCATGGAAGGATAGCTCTTCAGCACTGAACGCTGCCTGGTGAAAACGTCTTTCGAAGCTTGCATCTCTGCCCTTATCTGCAATAGTTACTGATTTCGTGAACTCCCACTAGTTTCTTCTGAAGTTTCCCACTAGTTTCACACTGAAGATCTGAAACAAATCTAAATGGGTTTTTTTTAGCCTCATTCACCAGTTGCATCTTAGTTCCCTGCTGTCTGTATGTGTGGAGTTGCATGGATTTTCTGCAAGAGAATTAGGTACCTAGAGGCAAGGAATATTAATAATTTGTCTAGTTCCTGGAGTGCCCTTGGAAACACCAACCAAAGAACTTTCCAAGAAATACCCTCTAATTTCTGTTACTGTATTACAGTAGTAAAAATTTAGGAGCTTTTTGATTCTATGTTGCTTTGTTCAGTGTGCTTTCTCTTTGCACTATATTTTTAGACAGAATAGCTCTTCATTATGTGTGAAATAAGCTCAAACCGGAAAGGGATTAGCAAAACAGGTAGATTTTCCTGTGGTTTACCATGTGATTAGATCAGCCATTGTACTTTTTGCTTTTATTGAGCTGTTGTGTTAATTGTCAATTTGCTGTTTAGTTTACTTCCCTAGCATAAGAAAATAATAGTTCAGGTTCAGTGAAGATCCCAGGAAATACCCTGGAATCAGTGACCTCAGAATAAACTACTTCATTTTGGGTTCTCTTTTTTTCCATCTTATTGCAGCAAATAAAAATGTATGGCAGTTCAAAATTCCTCAGACGTTTTACTGCTTTTGGCAGCCTTTGCTGACAGGCCTCCTTTCCCGAAGTTTTACACAGATCCTAATAGAGAAAATGTTTATGGAGTTGAAGGAGTGTTCTGACTCTTCAGAACTCCGGCCTCAGTTCTTGATCAACTGGATTTCTGAGATGCTGACTGGCATTGCCAAAGTAAACGCTGGTGAGTATGTCTGGAATTTGTATGTGTAAAAAAAGTAAGAGTCTCCTCTGTGCTGTTGTGAAAATTGGGAGAGTGATGTGACCTTTAGATGGAAAGTGAAATAACCTAATTCCTACATCTAGTCATGTGAACATAGAGCTTGTATTGTTGCATTTCTTACACTTCTCCACCTGCAGCTTATGTATGTCACGCATTTCTTAGCAAAAAATTGAAATTGTTATTGGCAACCTTGCTGCAGCCACCTCAAGATAGCAAAAGCCAATCTTTCCCATGAAAGATCAGGCCCTTAAGTGCTATTTTTTCCGGATATTATTACTTGTAGGAAATAACAGTAGCAGATAACAAAGAAAGATGTTATATGCAACCTCTTATGAGTTCCCTTTTTCTAGTTCTTTCTTCACTTGACAGAAGCCTGCCGTTACAAGCTACGTATATAGTCATGCTGTCCTTTTCTAATGCTAGAATTTTCATACCTTCTAAACTTACACAAAAATAATAAGTAGTATTTTGTTTTCTGTTCCTAACTCTTTAGAACTGTTTAAATTGGGAAACTGTGTGTTTCACTCCAGAGACAGGGGAACAGAAGAGCTTTAATTGTTCGAAGTATGTCACAGGAATTCTGTTAACAGGACTTTTATTCTGCGGTATAGTGTATCCCTGAGGAGATTTCCAGCTGGGTAATTCTGCCACCTCTTCTGTCCTCTCCCGGTCCTTGGCCAGTATCTGTGGCAGTCATGGGTTAATGTTTGATGCTTTCAGTCAGCACTGACCATATCTATTACGTACCAAGGTCCCTGAATGGTAGTAGTTCCCAGCTGTTAAGTCTACTCATTGCAGTGCCATCTGGAATGATCTTAGGTCCCAGAAGCAGTATACTACATTTATTTGGGACCATACTGTACAAACACATCTTCTGGCTTTCCTGTCTGGGATGACATGCACAGAACCAGCTTGGGAACGTCTGCATCTTACTGTGGTTACATCTTGTGGAACTAACCTAGCTGTCAGTGCATTGTAACAACCTTGATGTATTTGGTCAGTACATCTGGTCTTGGACGTGGATTGGAATTCCAGCTTATTTGAGGATGAGTGTTCCAGTAAAAACGCAGAGGGATGAAGGGCATATTTTTAATGAGTTTTGAGCACCTTGTTGTTTTCATTATCTTCTTTGAAGGGAAGAAAAGACAACACTGTAACAAACAGATGTCCATGAAGGAGCTGTTCCTCCATAAAGTTCCTTTGCAGTGGATAAGACTGACTGATAATTGCTTGGAAGCTCCTTGCTGGGCAACCCCACACCTTCTTCAGCTGTAAGTTTGATCCTATGCCCTGGGAAAGGGACAGCGAGCAGTGCTCTGTAACAGCTTTGGCCAGCTCCCTTGTGATACGCTGAGTTATATCTGTGTTCCCTTCCCTTCCTTTGCATCTAGCAGAAATTGTGGCAGGTGCATATAAAGCCCTGCTTGTTGCTGCTCATCTCCCCGTTGGCTCTACAAAGAGAAAGAGGAGAATTTAAAAGCATTGCACCTTCAAAAGGAAAGCAGACATTATCTGGGGAGGTATTAAAGAAGCAACTTGGTCAGAAGAAAAGTGACTTGGTTGCAGAGATGTGGCTGCTTGTACAGATTAAATGAATTTAGCACAGGTGGTAACTTTTTCACATGAAAACAGCAAAGCAGGAATTCAGTTAGAAGTACCCAAAGTACTTAATTTTAATCACAAACAGGGAGTATTCCAGTGTCCACCCACCAAGGAATAATCAGATTTTGCCTGTTAGAGGAGATATATGAGCAAGCTCTCCTGGAGGAAGCTCATGCTTAAAAGGCAGCTCAGCTTGATAAACCTTCATCTGGAATCTTTTCTGCTTTTAAGACTTTTACATTGTCCTTTTCCTTTCTAGGATTCTCACAATCATGAGACCTCGCTTGCCACGTTCTTCACGGAAGAACCTTCTCTATCTCGCTTCCGTTTACACGGAAGCAGATGGCCCTTTGTCCAGTCCAGGCCTCTCTTCAGACTGCAGTGAACAGCCAATTTACACTATAGAGAGCTTACAGTGGAGAGCCAGGCAAGAAAATCAGGTTAAAAATCAAGGGCAGACTGTGGAGAAACAAGAAGATGCGCTGGAGAGAGATGATGGTGTAGAGGAGGTGGAGGAGGAGGAAGAAGAGATGGTAACTGAAACAAATGCTTTGGAAGGACTTGCTCATTCTGGTAACATGGTGGCTATTGCTGAGAAAAGGGCAGCACTGCAAGGGTCCGCCTGGCAGATCACTGCAGGTAAAAAATGACTTTGTAAGACTTAGACAGTCATTGTCACTGACAAAAGTTAATTGAAATGCAAAGGCATCTCAGCCCTCTGGGCCTGGCCAGAGTTGAAGTGTGCTTCAAAATCATCTAAATGCCAAATCACTGAATTTTTTTTTTTCCAGTCTTCTGTTTATGTGCAGGATTCATCTCACTTGAACTCTTAAAATACTGTGAGTGCTTTTTCCAGGAGCATGTTGTTACTGCCTTACTAAATTTTTTATCAGGCATTTCCAAACTCTTTAAAATTTCAGTGTATCCAATTGATGGGGCAGCATATATGCCAGCTGTGAATGGCAAAGAAAATATGGATATTTCTTGGACTTCCATTTGTCAGACTTGAGGGTATTTGAAAGCACAGTTTGGCTGTGCTGGAAAGCACCAGTCATATGCTCGTCAGTTCCATACTCCAGGAAAATTGCTGTTATGACACGGTGGCAAGCAAAAGAAAGGAACAAGGCAAGTTTTTAGAGGGAATGAACAGTATATCCAGTGTTTTGTTAGATTTATTGTGGTAACTGTACTTTCTCATTGGGGTGAAGGGTTCTCTAGCTAAGAAGATTTTTGGATGCGTGATTTATGGAGGGGCTTGAAGACAAGAGGAGGAGGTTGGTGGAGAGGAATTGGAGGCAAAGTGTTATTTAAAGGAAGAAGAAGAAAAGCAGCCATTAGAAGACAATGAACTCTTGTACCTCACTTACAGGGAAATTTTCCCAAGTCAAAAAAAAAAAAGATCTGCCTAAGCAGCTTGGCTTAGTTATGCTGATGTGCAGCTTGCTGGAGCTGGACATTTTGAGAACAGAAGCAAAATTGTCCTCTCTGCTTCAGGAACTTTGGTTCAGATCAAGCAAAGCTTTCACTGAAGGAACATGCATTATGTGTTGAACCATCTGATTTTTTGAAGATTCTGTTTATGTAGTTGTTTGGGGATAAACTTAATTTCTGTTTGAATAACATCTATGTAGCTACCATCCTTAAACAATTTGAAGCTATTGCCAGTAGTTATGTACAAACCCATGACAACATGTAGTATAACAGCTATTGACTAGGTTGTTCCCCAAAGAGAAGGCTTAGCCTGTTAAATATGTATCATGGTAATTTGCCTTACAGCTGTGTTGGATGTTATCAAATGCTATATCTGCCCCTTTTTTAATTGTAAAATAACACTTAGAAAGCACTATCCTATGTCAAGATTATTTGTTCTGTTAAATGCCCAAGAATGGTATAAAAGGAAAAACAAATCTGCTGGTTCTTTAGGGCAGTGCTTGGGTTTTTCAGCAGATATCAAGTACACAAAACAAATTGGTTTCAGTCAAAGAGAAGGAAATGGCCAAGTTGTACGTGATTAGCAGGGGTCTCAAATAGTCTTGGTAATTATTGCCGGTGCTCTGGAGTGGGGTGCCTTATCTTCTGAAGGCTTCTGTCTGCTGGTCTTTGCTGAGCAGCTAGTAAGCATTCCAGAAAGAAGTGTTCTGGTTTCAGGAAAGCACATAGGCTTAAATCTCATTGTTGAAACAATGACACATAATAATTTGTATCTTTCACTTAGTTACGTGTGAAATAAGAATGAAATTTAAAGGAGGATTTCCCTGTTGGGAACTGCCTTTGAAATTTTGGCGCCACAATATAAAGGAATGGACTCACTAATGTTATCAGTTGTGATGGATGGTTTCTCATTCTGCGGTTTCTGGCCCCCATTGGAAGACAAATTTAACAAATGTGAAGTCATGGAAAAGAAACAGCAATGGATGCTCGTAAAAGCAAATAGTAGACTTTCCAAGACATTGCCATATTCTTTTTCTTTGCCACCTCATCCCAGCCACCTGTCTGTCCAGAATTGCTGTATTGGTTAATTAGGCTTCCTCAGCCTTATACTCTTCTACTTTTGTGGCTTCAGTTCATCTTTAGTCACTGTTGCACTGTTGTTGTGCAGCTGCTAATCTCAGCAAGTCATTAAGAAGCTGATGGGTAGTCTCACTGGAGGAATGAGCTACTGGATGCAAAAGTGCTGTTTTGTATCTTCGTATGTGTAAAAATGGCTCTTTCAATTTACAGAAGTTTACAGAGTAATTTTTGAAAATTAATGTATGTAAGTCAATGTGTATGTTTCAAACAAAAGTATGCGTAAAAGAAGAAGGTAAATATGAAGGGTTGCTCTAGAATACTGTGGGGTTTCTTTTAACGGACGTTGTCTCACAGTGGTTTGGACAAGCTGCACTGTGTAGAGGGCGTGATGTTACATGACTCCAAATGTGTACCTGTTGTCTCGCATACTACAGTGACTTTCTTTGGAAGAGATAGTAAGGTTAGAAATAAAATCAGTTAGAACTATCATTCAGACTTATTTTTGCTGAGTACTTGAGATTGTTCATTTTTTGCTGAGTGGTTGAGTTGCATGAGACCGTATTTGTGGGCTTGGGGGCATATTGCTTTTTGAAAATGTCTCTGGGAAGCTCCGACTCCTTGTTTATGTACTGTTTTTATACAGATGAAGTACGATGGAAGGACTTTCCTCTTGGGAAACTCCCAGGTCAGACAGATGACCCTGATGGTCTCATGTTGGATAATTATTCCATGATGTCCCTGCTTGATCAGCCAGTGAGAGATGAGTGGAAGTCTCCCAATACAAAGTGAGTAATGGTGTGGGCAGGACTTTGCCCCTGAACCATGAAATGCATTTGTGTCTCTGTGCCTTGTACTATATGATACGAAAAATTAAGGATGAGATTTCCTTTTTATTTCTGTTTGACTAAATAGTTTGATGCAAATATCTACTACTATCTCTGATATCTACTAACTGCACTTCTCATGGATTTTTCAAGTAATGTGTGTGTTTGGAAGGACCTTTGCAGTGCTGGTGTAATAGCATAAGTCTGCCCTTGAGACTGGGCTGACAACTTTCAGTGTTGTCTGGTGCTGTTAGTAGGATACAGTCTGCTGATCCCTTAGGATTACTAGTTTGGAAGTGCAGAATTTTTAAAACAAGCTACTGAGAGCTGGTGCAGAATCTGCCTGGTGATACACTGAGATGAATAACTTCACTGGGAAGAGCTGTGACCTTGCAATTAAAGCATTCAGGACCAGAAGCGTTGGAAGTCATTTAGCCTCCCCTTGATGTCAGTTTTCCCAGACTAGCTAACCTTGTCTAGGAAGGAGGAGTCATTGTAAATGCACAGTAGTTTGCTGAAGCATGTTGAGGTGCTTTAGTGGGAAAGCCTGAAGATGAGGAGAGAAGGTAGCCACAGCAAATGGCTGACTGCAGATTACTTCTGTAACACCTGAGGAAGGAATTCGCTGTACATAACTGGGCTGGGGAATACGCTGAGAGTTTCATATCAGTGAGTACAAATGTGTCTCTTTTCTGCACGCTTGAAATGGAGGCTACAGTACGCTTCCTGAGTGAGGGCTATGTCACTGCAGTCCCAGTTACTCATCCTATAGTTAACCCAGCACGAGGCAAACCCTCTTCTTGCTCTCCCCCACCACATCAGGAAACTCTTCCTGCTTGTTGGTACTGTATTAGTCTGACAGTATGCTTGCATTTTGATGGACATAGTCAGACAGAAGTTATTGCTACCTGTGTTGCTGTGACTACTCACCAGTATCATAGGAAGTTACATGAAGTAACTAACAATCATCCTTCGAAGCTGAAAGAATATACTCCACACTTACCTCCCTGCATTTGTCTCCTTGATCTTTTCCTGTCATCAAGTCTGAGAGCTGTTATTTGTAATTGCTGCTGCTCTCATTCCCTTCTGGGAATGTACTTTTGTTTTGCACTCCTTGGGTCTTTTGCACTGTCTGAAAGTTAAATGCAGTGGTCATAATTGGCAATAAAAATGTGATTTCCATGGTATCCTTTGAGGAAGCCAGCTTATAATCTTACCATCTTCACTCCTGCTGCTCTTTCTAAAAGAAACCATTGCAAGGATTATGAGATACTGCTGTTCAGCAGTTTGAAAGTTATTAGCACAGCCTCAGCAGGCTTGAAAATTCAGTTTCTGTTAACTGGGGCTCTGATCCTCAGCCACAGTATGTTGGCATTGCCCAGTGACCTTTTCAGAGCTGCAGCTAGTAATTTAAGCTGCAGATCTGACCTCAGTAAAGAAACACAGGTTGTCATGGAAATAATGGTAGCATTCTATAAAGATTTAGTTAGATCACCTCTGTTACTAAATGAAGCTTATCCAGTTAAACCATCCCATTGAAGGAATTTTAATAGGGTCATTGTTTCACCCTTTGAAGTCAAAAGAACTTGAATGCTGAAAACTATCAAATCAATTTCATCCCATACAGAATAGGAGAAGGGTTTATATGTATGTTAATCCAAGGAGCACTTCAGAATATAAATGAATGGCCGTCATTTTCTTAAACACTTGATAGGATAACTTTCTAATCAGTGATTCTTGCCCTGTAGTTGATGGGCCCAATCTAGTAGCTTCCAAAAAAAGTGATTAACAGTGACAGTCATGCAGCCTGGCGTGTAGCACTGGGAAGAGCTCTTGCACATACTCATATTTTCACATATTCAGAGTTGTCATCAGATTAGCTTCTGGTTCCAAACCTTCCAAAGAGCAAGGTTTCCATTCTTCTCCATCTTCTTCGTCATCCTCCCAGGGACTAGTCTGCTCTTTTGTCAGTTCAGACCTGCTAAGAGGATGTTGCTTCTGCCTGATTCATCCAATCGAAATGTAAAATTAGCATCTCAGATTGCTAGGTAATAAAAAAGAAACTATCCTTCTTACTGCTCCTCTTCCTGATGGTCCAAATACTTAATGAAGTCCTTGGTTCCAACACTTCTACAAGAGGCAGGACCAAACCTGCCTTTCTTGATATCGAGAGGTTAAATGAGTTATCCTTTTTGCATCCTCTCGAATGATGTTAATCACTGACAAGGCCTGTGCTTCAAGTGCTGCATGAATTTCCTCTCCGACTGTGAAGACAGCAGGTAACCATTTGTCTTCTGATAGTTTATCATCACAAAAAGAAGAGTAAAACTATACTAGATGCAAAAAAACCCTTTTGATTCAGTGGAAGTTGCCCTTTGGTGTCAGCTAGCCGTGAATCATGTTTCTTGCAACACGTTTCATGTTGGGAATAAGGCAAATTCCTGGAATTTGCATATCTCCTTCTAGTCTGCAGAGCTCCGGCACTCTCAGTGTAGTCACAAATGATAGAATACTTGATCTCAGAGACTTTAAACATCAAGCTCTTTGACCTGGTGTGTAGGTAGGTGAGATCACCAATAAGCAGGAGGAGCTGCAGCAGAATTCTAATTGGCTACAGTAATCAGTATGAGTTGGCATCTAGCCAGCAGGCTCTGCCAAGAGATGGGTGGGGTTTTGTTAATCTCATCCTTACTGATTCAGTTGATTTTTCGATGCACAGTAGCTGGAATCATCATTGTGGAGGCTGTAATGAAGTGTATGTGGAGTAATGTGATTCACTGTTCTGGCTTGTGTGTAAACTGCTACTTGAAATGAGCTGTAGCGTGTGCCCTTTCTGACTTGTCTGTTGTAGGCTTCAGGTGTTCTACAATCCAAGTATATTTCTTGGAGTGGTTTCTAGAGTAACAGGAATTAAAAATCACCTAATGATTCCAGGTTCTGCTCTACAAACAAAGGAATTCCTCTAGATATAAACTTTATATCATGCCACTGATGTAGATGTTAAAGGAGCTAGAACTTGGCCATACTGCTGTCTGAAAATCCACAGCATGTATTACTCAATTCATTTGTTAATAAAAATTAACTACAATTACTAATAAATGGGGTTTTGTCATTTTGCTTTGGACATCAACAAAATCTTTGCTAGTGTCAGCAGGAGTTGAAGTGAGTGCTAGTACTGAAGTGTGATTAGTTACAGACTTACTCTGAGTGTGGAAACATCTCTGTTAAATAAAATTTACAATAGAATTAAGAATAGAAAATTTTGGTCAAATTATCATGGAATATAAGTCATCTCACGTGCATCTCCGTCCCATTCCAAGCCCAGGCTGCAACCAACCTCGAAAGGTGATCTGGTCCAACCTTCCATGGGAAAGGGAGCCTAGATGAGATTATACAAACTCCATCCTTGCCAAATTCCTCTTACCTAATAGGGTAAGCTTGATAGCAGGAGGGATTGTGCAAAACAACCCCAGAAGGCGAAAAAAAGCCACCAGGCTTTTCTATTTCTGGATTCCTGAGAAATGTGAGTATTTTTGGAGAGAAAACAGCAAGCAGAAACTATTGCTGCCCAATGTTTGCAGGTGATGTGCTTGCCAGTATTTTATCCTTGCCGCTTTTCTTCCACACGTTATGTGGTAACAACAGTAGTTTAGGATCTTTGGTAATCTGTGTCTGTTTCTTTTACCTCTAATCCTCCGGTTGCGGGTGGTCGGAGAGATGACCTGGTGGTTCTTTTGTTGGTCTCCCAGCCACAGCTGTTTCGCCTCCTTTTCCCTTCCTGTACCAGTGGTCATTCTGCTGCAGGTTCCAGCATCTGTGATGGTGAGAGTGAGCAGGTAGTTGTTTGTTTTGTTGAATACAAGTGCCAACAGTGGCAATATGCTCCTGTACTCTCACAGGGAAGGTGAAGAATTGAGATTTATCACCATGACAACATTCTCCTGTATCCCAAATTCCTCAAAAGTCTGTGCCATCAATGTACTTGCTAGCTGCTCCTTCAGCTGGCAAAACACCTTGCAGTTTCTATTGCTTTTTCAGCAAGGTAATTAACTGTGTTCTCATTGCTTTTACTTTAGTTTTGGCTGCTTTCATTTAATCCCCACTAATTCTACCTGCTACTGTTACAAGTTTTGCTTGCTAGCCCTTCATAAGAAAGGCTCTGCTGTGGATGCTGGCAGCTGACCTGGAGATGTTTTCTAGGTGGTGTTTCCAATGTATTTTGGTTATGTTCCAACACAAAAAAGTCCTCTGGGTTTAGAGTTCCATCATAGTTCCTAACAACTAGAAAGCAGAACCGTGAAGCAAGCAACCACTGGGTGCTCCTGGTCATGCTACACCTTCAGTGTTACGTTCCTTTCTCCTTCTTACCAACTTTGACACTTGTAGCTGCTTTTGTGATGCTCAGTTGTTGCAGTGAGTCATGTGAGGCAGTTCAAGTCTTGGCAGTTTTACAGCACTGGCAAGCACTAGTTGACTGTTATGATTAAACGGTGACTTGGTAAAGCTTCCAGCATGGCCCTGACTTATTATCGCCTCTTGTGACTTCAGAATAAATGCAATTTAATTCTTTGGATGTGGAGGGCATATAAGGGTAGTAAGAAAGAATTTTGGGCAGTAAAACTTGTTAGGATTTCTGAATATCTATTAAATATCCAAAGTTTGCTTTCCTTATCGTACTTCAAGAGCAAAGCATCACGGTGTCATTAACATGGAAGCTGGAACTGTGGTTCTGGGAGTTACAATGTCTGTGAAGGTGCTTTGAGATTCTTGCTTGAATATTCTGCAAAGGTACATATTTAAAGGATCTTAAGAAAAAAACCCAAACACAAAACAACCCGCACTTCAACAAGTGCATCTAAACACAAGGCTGACTTTTGGGTCAGCAAGTTTCTGATTCACAAACTGCTGGCAGGTGGGAGGGTAACTGGGACCACTGTTCTTCTGTTCTGTGCTTGTGCGCTTACTTAGGAGTCTGCTTTTGAGCATAGTTGAAGACGGGCAACTCAGACCTTTGATCTCAGCTAGTGCAAACACTTACGTACTGGAACTGATGTGCCGCTAGATCTGAACCCTGGTGCATGCTCTGGAAGATCTCCTAGGATGCATTCATCATCCCTTCTCCCTGAATGTTGATAGTCTAGGAAATATGCGTGGCTGTTTTTTTTTTTAAAAGGCCTCTTTCTCATAACAAACTTGTCAGGGGTATTTTTCTCCCCTCCATGCTGTAAAAAGCATAGGAAAGTCAGATTTGTACTTGGTCATAAACAACCTGCAACATGCAGGTTTAAAAAAAAGTGCATAGCTGTAGAGTTGCTCTAGTTTTAAAACAAAATGAGAAGAATATTTATACTGCTAATTAGACACTGAAGTGGATTCTCATAGTTACGAATGAACCATTGTCTTTATTTGTAAGCTGTTCTTTGGAAGGCACCGTTCAATGATTTTCCACAGGTAAGCCGTTACTTATCCATGCTTTAGGTAATGTTCTCTAGTTTTTACTTTCTAGGACTTGCTTATGATTCCATTGCTTGCAACAAATTAGAAATAAGCGATTCTTGCTTCTGGGTATCTGAAAAGAAGCAGCAAGTCATACAGAACAAACATGGCTATGGGGAAATGCTAGATCAACCTGTCTGTACACAGGAGGAGAGCAAATATGTTGCTATAAGATAGAAAAAACTGTCTGTCAGCCAGTTGAAGATTTCCAAGAGGTTCTTGGGCTCTAGGCTCGGTTGAAGTATATAAATTTCCACGAATTTCTGCTCTGTACTATACTTGTGTAACTTTAATGGGAAATTTTGCTAGATATACTTAGCAGAGGCAAGAACCTTGGAATAACATGGGTTATCTTCAGGAAGCAGTGCGCTCTATGCCGTAGTACTTGCCTACACGCTTGACTGTGGCCCCTACCTTGACTTGGAGAATAAGCTGCCGGTAATCAGAAGACAAAAGTTCGGCAAGGCACAAAGCCCCAGTGTTCCTGGAAGAGACAAACCTGATTTGCATGATAAATTGTTGCTCACATGTGCCAAAACACTCCTCTTGATATCTGAAAATGGACAGCTGGAAGGACGTGTTTTTTCCAGTTTCTTTGGTGCTTTTTCTTATGGTAAGATAGAAAGATGCTTAGTTATTTGGTGGTTGCAAAGATATGAAAAAATAGGTGGGGACATTAAGGAATTCATGACAGAGTGGTTGGTGTGGATTGATTGTTCGTAGTTCTGTGATTAGGAGGAACCTGCCGTTTCATTTTGTAGTGCAAAGTAGTAGATTGTCCTGGAGAGAATTATACCTTTTCTGCGATGCCTGGCCTGGGGATAAGGGTGGAATTTCTGTAGTGGTGCTTTACAGAGAGGCTTACACTGATGTTGCTGTGGAACTGGCCATCAGTGAAACCAGTTACACAAGCTGGTTTAAAAACCTTGCTTTAAAAAAGGGAGGGGAAGCCTGAGCCACCAGTAAATATCTTGCAGTTAAGGTTGAGGGTATCATTTACTTTTTACCTACAGTATTCTGTTCTCTTCATGTACCATGGAAATAAAAGAAGAGGGAAAGTGATGTACACAATGTGGCTGACTTCCTGAAGAAAGCATGTTTAGAGCTGATTTCTGCTGCAGCTCATTGCCTAATGATTACTTTACAGAAGCAGAATGAGTCCCCACTAACAGCTGCATTGCAGACAGCGTGTTCCCTCTTCTGTGTAGCACAGAACTACTTGTACTTCCTGGACTCTTACCACAGAGAAACCCAAAGCAATTGACAAAGCAGGCGCGTAAGTAATCATCTTGCTAACCCCAAAGTTCAGCCACTTCTTGGGTGGAACATGGTAGCAGCTAAGACAAGCATAGCAGAAGTATGCTGGAAAAGTACTATGCTGGAAACTTAAAATAGCAAAGGTCACACTTACCAATTTCTACTCGCTGTAGGCTGTTTTTTTTCGTATTGTCATCAAAATAGTCTTCTGCATAGATTGCTGCATGCCTTTTCTTCATATTTTAATATGAAACGATTTCAGCATATATTCAATGATGAAATTGCTATAGCGGTGTATAATTAATTGCTTCAAGGAATTTGTAAATTGTCTTGAAATTTGCTTTAATCAGAATTTGCTGCTGTCATCTCTGAAGACACCTGATTTTAAATAATGTCAATGGCAATATTTATGATTGCTCTTACATGATTCTCGTGTAAGTTCCAAGACCTTGTTTTCCAGAAGATGCCTCAAAAGAACCTGAGGCTTTGCTTCAAATCATAGCATTCTTCCTGTTCTTATCTTCTTGGCTTCTGCACTGCATCTGTTTGTGGCACAAAGGTACGGAAGTGCATTAAGGCATCAGTGGTGTCATGACTGTAAAGCTATACAAGACAGTACTGGTTCAAAGAGTTTTTCTAGCCTAAAGGACAGGAAAAAGAGGAGTCAAAACCCACTGGCAAATCCAGAAGGTGGATTAATTTAAATTTATTGTCGTTAACTGCTTTTGATATTGGAGAAGAAGCAAACCTGTGGGAAAGGAGCGTGGTTTGATGACTGGAGGCGTGTTTCCTCATGTTGTATTTAGGCATGAACAGGAGCAGGGAGAGATGACAAACCATTTCTCATGACAAACCTGTTCCCTTATTGCCAGAGGTGTGGGGATGTAGAATGGACTGGAGTAGTTACAACAGAATCTGAAAGACCTAGAACCTGTGCTCATTTCAAGAAAAGCATGGTTGCACCAGCAGGGTGGGAAGCTGGCTCTAGCCTGCTTTTCAATGCTGGAAATAAAGAGGCACCCTTTGCCAGGGTAGAGAGGCTCATTGATGCTGCGAAGAGTTAGCATGGCAGTCTGGGTGACTTTTATACTAGAAAACCAGGATTGAGTTGGTGAGTAAAAAGGTTCATTCCTCCTTATCACTTCTGCTGGTCTGTATCCTACCTCAGCTCTATCTGCCCTGGGTTGTCTTGTATCAAGAAAGTTTTGGTTTTGACATTAAGCTCTGTCTGTCCCTGAACAAGCAAACAAACTGAGATTAGGTTCAATCTTTCTCTAATATCTACATTAGTCTGAGCCCACAGCAGTGTTTTGCCTACACTGTTCTGTGCTGCTACAGATTTAATACAGTCTTTTCAAGTGAGTAGTGTTGTGCACTGCAAAAGCTGAGTTGTGCTAGCAGAGCAGAGCTGTTGGGTCATTCCTTAAATGGAAGGAATTAGTGTTAAGCTTTTTTTTTTTTTTCTTTGGAGAAGGCTTTTCCCCTTCCTGAGTGGGGAGAGAGATTCCTGGATTTATTAGGAAGTGACAGAAGGAGATAGTTGAAATCCAAGAAGATAGCAAGGGAATAGAGGGAATATGCAGGCAGCTTCAAGGTAAAGGGGAAGATAGAATTCTGGAAATGATTTGTCTTTTGCAAAGGGGATTAGGATGACCAGTTTATCTGCTCTTCCCCAGTCCAGTGTATTTTATGACTGTGTTTGCAGTTGAATTTGGTTACCTGCACACTTCCAATAGCGTGACGTACTTTGCTTGCTTCTTATGGTAGATACTTTCTGTTACCCAGCTGCCTGATACTGCTTGCCTTGTGGTTTCCCAGTACCATCGAGAACTATTTTGTTGAAATGGAAGAAGGGGCATTTAGCTGAAGACACCTAATTAATGCATTTTAGTTAGAAGCACTATCTTAAATGTTGCTGCATATGGTATCCCATTCCCCCCCCCCCCCTTCCCTTAAAACTAGGCAATTTGGTGATGCAAATCAGTGTGAATAAATGCACTGTGCTGCAGCATTGGACAGAATTTAAACTACTCATAGGCATGGAATGGCTCTCGCTTAGCTTAAACTATGCAAGATCATTACTAATGGTAGTCACTGAGGACAACTTCATGGAAAGCTTTCTGTGGAACAAAAGAACAACCTCGATTTGTTTATGTAAGATTATTTTTTTTAAAAAAAAAAGAAGTAAAAATAATACAATGGCATCAGAAGAATGCAGTGACCTGGTGTAGCATGCGGGGTCTGTTTTCCTGAAATTCAGTCTCGGTGCAGTAGTAGAAAGGCCTGGGATAAATTTGAATTACAGAAAGCAGGGTCCTCAAAGAGCGGGAGCGAGCAAACAAAGGTGACATTTCTTATCCTTAAGAAAAAGGGCGTGTTAGGCATAGCTGCCACCAAATTGCTTGAGCCTGGGTCACTCTGAACTTTAAAGGTAGTTAATACTGAAATAAATTGCCTAGGGAGACTGTGGAGTCTTCATCCTTGGAGACTGGATGTGAGCCTGGGCAGCCTGTTCTGGACAACCTGAGCAGGGGGATTGGACTAGATAATCTTCAGAGGTTTCTTCCAACCTCAGTGATTCTATGAAAATATCTCTGCTCATTTCTCTTCCTGCTTCCTCAATGAAAACTGATAATAGCAATAAACTGCTGAAGTAGTTTTCGTAATAACCTAAAAACTAACTGAAAAGAAGCCTTCCCATGTAACCACTTTTGTCCAGAATGAAAACTAATTTGAGGGGTTTGTAGGAACAGTAGGACTATCCTGTGGAATCTAGCTAGTACTTTTTTTCAGGAGTAGTATATTTGAGGACATATAAATTAACCGCAAATGGCCTGAGATTAGGAAAAAAGCAACTTTATAATACACATATTTTATTGTTTCTGTTTGGTTTTGTGCAGTCTTCTGAAACACCATGTTCTGGCTACTCAGAGAGCAAATACGGGAGTCTTTAGGCTGTGGATTTCATTTCATTGTGCAACTTCTGTTCACCTAACGGTATTTGACCTCTTACAGCCTGCAAGAAAAACAGATATGTCTTTCTTTTCTCATTTTTGAAAGGATGATAATTTCTCTACTGGCCTCAGAATTGAAGATCTTTTGATCTGTGATTGAACTGGGAAAAAAAAAATCTTTAAATATCTTTTATTTTCATTAAATGGTAGAGTTCTCATAGGTTAGCAAGTAGTATGGTGTCCTTTCACCTCAGTGACTCAGACTTCTTTCCAGGCCTGCCAGTAAACGTTTCACGAAGTGGGTCCCAAGCAGCAAATAGTCCGTCAAAAGAAGAGTCTGTCTCGTGCGGAGGCGTGTTTCCTCACGTTGTATTTAGGCATGAACAGGAGCAGGGAGAGATGACAAACCATTTCTCATGACAAACCTATTCCCTTATTGCTAGAGACGTAGATCAACTTCTACAACCATCTAGATCAAACTAATTGACCAGTTATTGTTTCCTTCCCTTATCAGTAGCACTGGGTTCCTTTGGAGGAAGATGCCTGGACTGCATTTTGGAATATGATTTAGTCATGGGGAGGTCCGATTGTATATTGATTGCAGACTAAAAAGTTGCAAGCCAGTTATATAGATTTTGGTGCTTCATTGTGCAGACTCTGAAAAAAGCCAGCGGGTGTTGCTTTCCCCTCTACCCCCAAGAATTGCTTTCCACGTGGCCTAAGATGCAGAGAGGAGTCATTGCAAGAGCTTCATCTCTATTCAGCCAAGGAGGTGGTTTTCTTTTTCTCCTCATGTGCTGCTTCTGGTTTGCTGTTTTTTGAACGGTGTAATGTGTCGTGCAGCTTGTATTACTAGAAAATACCCATGTAGAAAATGAAAAAGCACATACCAGGCCAAAAGTAGCACGTGTTTCTGCATCTCTTTGGGTGGGTGAAAGAGGCAGACAGATTCTGCCACTCAGATCACAGCCTGGCAGGAGGCCAAGGAAAAAAGCTCAGAAAGAAACATGAGGAAAACCTGTTGTGAAATAAAATAAAAAGGAGGAGAACCTGATTTATTCCTGTAGCTCTGCCTGGAAACAATCCAAGTTTCATCAGGAGTGTTACAACAGCAGCTGGTTCATTCTTACTTCCCTGGCATAGCAGCTTCTCGGTGTGCCAGAGGCCATGTGGCATCAGAAGGGTTGTCTTGACTTGCGCAGAGGCAGAAGGAAGCAGATTTTCCTGGCTACTTCTCGTGTATTCTTCCATGTAGAAACTTTGTCCACTGTATGGCAGCTACGTGGGTTTTCTGCTTCCTCTTCAAAAGGGGTTTGCATGGGCTATTCCAGAAGGGATGTTTGCTTTTTACTTCTTGTTTGATGCCACCCTCCAACTTCTCTATCTGCAGAGAGCTGTTCTGCCAGGCTCACTGTAGTGGTACCACAGTATGGTATGAAAGGTTGTGAAAATTTGATGCTTTACTTTGAAAATATCCATAAGATGCTTGGAAAAAGCATCTGCAGCGTAGACAATGGGACATGCCCTTTCTAAAAGCCGTGGCCATCTTTTGTCTTTCTCTCTGGCTGCACAGACGTAAAGCAAATGAAGGTAATGAACTGCAGAAAGGGTTTCCTGGAGCATGGAGTTTGACATTAATTTGGAAAAAGGGCTTTGGGCAAGTCATGTAACAAAAGCAGAACCTCTTGCTGCAGCCCTAATTCACCAGGTCCACAGATGAGAGTGGAGTGCTTGGTGATCTTATGATGCATTTAATCTATGTTGTTTAACATCTGCCTGAATTCTGCCTGCCTCGTTTGAGGTCTGCACTTCTTAGTAGTTCCTATGAATCTGTAACAAAACTTGATTACATACCAGAAAAAATAAGTTTCAGCTGACAACCTCCATTCCCTTTTAAAGATGAACTCAATCTTGAGAGACAATCAAGAGCCCATCTCAATTCCTGTTTCACTTCTTTTTCTTCTTTTGTTGTTGTTTCTGGAGGTTCAGAAAATTGGAGAATGTGCCTTCCCTATGCTGAAAGCAACAGCCTAGCTATCTACAAAGTTTTCCCCCGCAAGGTTGCTGGATGAGTAATTTTTTATTCTTTCCCTGCTCCTTTTTTTTCTGCCTGCCACAGTTTGGCCTCTCACGGAACTTTTTACACACAGTTTCTCTGGTTTGCGGTCAGATCTTCCCAGAGACAAGCATGCTGTTTCCAAAACAGAATAGCCCGAATCTCAGAGAAGCAAAAGAGTTCAAAAAGAGCTGAATCCAGCCAAACCCAGTGAATTTTGAGGCCATATGCCATTGTCACATGTTTAGCTGCCTTTGCAAATATACTATTGGAAAAAACTCATGGCAAGCAAGTGGCTGGGGGACAGAGTAGCACTGATTATGGAAAAGGTACTTTCTCCCTTGAATCCCAAGTAATGAAGTGCTATTACTCTGCTTGGCCATACCCTAGTTTCATCGCTCCTGAACAGCGGTTGATCTGCTGTGATGAGCTTGCTCTTGGCAACCCTCACACAGTACAGTTAAGGCAGAGGATTATGTCAGTGTCTGTCCTCTGAGTCCCTGTCCTGGGAATGACAGCAGGTCTGTGAAGTCTTGAATGATGAGGAGTACACATCACAAGGGCGGAAAAATTATCCCATTAGCAGGCTGAATGCAGGATCGTTTCCAACAGCCAAAGGAAGACCATCAGGTCCTTACAGTAGGTGCGATGGCTGTGATGTTTGTGTGTTGGCTTTGTCTGCAAGGCCTCTACAAGTGTTTCATCTGAGCAGGGAGTGTTGTCTAAGAGATGTTTTGACCTTAAAGGGGAAATTATCTGTCTCTGAGGAGGTTTGAACAGCAGCCTCTGCTATACAGCCAGTTATTCCAGTACTGAACATCTGGAAAAAGCATTGAGGTTTTTTGTGTATAGCTTGAAGTTGCTATATAAATAAAACTTTCCAAACATCTCGGCCTTGTTTGTAGAAATTATTTTCTGCCTTCAGAGGTTTTTGGGTTTGTTTTAACATAAGACATAAGTTCCTGTGATGCTTGGATACTTTGGAAAAGCTTGCAGTTCATTCCTCCCTGATCCCAAAAGATTGTGTTCTTCGGTGGGTTTTCTGGTGTATGCTGTGTGTGTGTGTTGGCAAAGTTTGTGTTTAGTGTTGAGTAGCTGCTGTCATCCTCAGGCAGACATTTTGGGTTTTATGATAAGCTTATGTGCTTTTTGTTTACTCCTAGTGTCAGTTTTACCTGACGGCAGGGGCAAATTTGGCAAATACTGACCACTTGAAAGTTTTCGGAGGGTGGAGTTGTTGACATGCAATTGCTCTAAGGATTGCATCAAGTGGTTGCACTGACAGTTCAAAACCAGGATTCATCATTTAACGGTCATGGATAATGACAGGATTTTGTGGTCCTAAGGATGAGATGCATAAGCAGGTAGGTCAGAGGGATGGTTAATGTGTGCCGAAGGGTGAAGACAGCCAGTAGGCAGGGAATATATTCTTATCCTGGAGGGTGCTAGGTTGTAGCCAGAAGTACATGAGCTCTCCTTGGGCGAAGTGAAAAACATGCACAAGACAACCATTTTTTCCCTTTTTCTCCTTCACAATGTCAAGTTTCAAGTTGATCCTTTAAAGATTTGTTTTATTGATAAAGTTTAGCTTTTACCTTCACCACTCTCATAAAATGAATAAAAATGATAAAACAAACGCTTACCTGACGTACTTAACAACATGGTAGTGATTTAAGTTCCTTCACATAGTAAAGCTTTGGGTAGGGCAAGGTTTACATACGTTCTCCAACTGTTCTTTGAGCCTTGCGTTTGACAGTGCCTTATGTGTCGGAACACTGCATAAAATCTTACTTGTTCCTTTGTGTGCTGTGTCAGCGAGTCCTGTAAATGGGTCATTGTTTGGGGGATCTCCTGGGACTCAGCCCTAAACTGGGTAACTTCTGCAATAAAAAGGGATTTTTACGCCTGTTTGAGTGAGCCACCTTCTAAAATTAGAAATTACTTAGCATGCTGTGGGTGTCAGCAAACAACTTCCTTTAGAGTCTCTGTAAATGCACGAGTTTCTGTGACTTCTTTGTAGGAATGTCTGGTTTCCATGTGCAGAACGTATAGCCATTGTAATATTTTTGTTTTCATGTCAGCTCCTTGCTGGGTTGGCATTTCACCTGATGAGCTTGTATTCCTAGCTGCAAAGGACAGATGGAGGTTCAGATGAAAATGGTTGTGGGGTTATTTCTGAAGTCGTGTCTCCCTCACAATTGTTAGTAACTGGTAACCATTCCTTTGGTTTGTGCTTCCGTGCCTTTGGCACCTCGGGACTGTTGGCGTCTCTTGAATGAACCAGTTAAGAACTAAGGACATTCCAGCAGCTAGGTGTTCAGAACTAAAAATGAGAAATGACGTTTTGGTTTGGAAATAAAACTTGGTAACAAGTTTAAAGTGCTGTCAAAATTACTTTGGTGATATGAGCTTCTAAATTGGCTTAGTGCTTATGTGCTTTGTTTCTCTTCCTCTTGCAGCTCTGCAGAATTGAATATTCCTGTGACAGGAGGATTGTTATGGACCCAGAATGACTTCCATAAAATAAAAAGTGGCCTTCAACTTTTCTAAGACAGCAGAGTGCTCTGTGACTTTCAGTATTGCACAAGATAAAGTGGCACAGAAGAACTAGTAATGGTGACACGGAATTAGCCACACCAGGATATTTTTTTTTTTGTGAAGATTTACTGATTTTTACCGTGTAAAATCAGTATTTTATAAAGGTGGTGTGTTTTAAGTTCCATGTGTAGTAACCATTGTCTTGTTTAACCACTGTGCTGAACTTTTAGCTCTGGTTGATGGTTGCCCAATACAGTTACGAGTACTTCGGAATCCCTCAGTGTTCCTTGATTATTTTCATGGTTAATAAATACAACTGACTGAAGGCAAACCTTCCTTCTAGATCCTGTTTTTCCTCTTTCACTTAGATATTCAGGGAAGTGTCCTCTGGTCCTTGTTAGCCAGACTACTGAGCCCTTCCTATTTCAGTGACGCTAATATTGTCCTGTACGAGTTTGCATGATTTTGCCAGGACAAGATTGTGCTACAGTTTTCATCTAGCTAGGATTTCACATGAAGCTTCAGGGATCAAGCCTAGTTATAGCATGGTTGAATGCACTGTACTGCATAAATATCTTCAAAATTTTTTTTTCTCACCATTTTTTTTCAAGTTATAGTCTTGAGGCCACTAGTATCTCTTTTTAATTAAAGTTTTCTGCTTGATGGTATTTCTATTCATGATTTTGCTGAGGTTGATAACTCAACTGTGATCTTTGCTGAGAGCTAGTGTGATTCGTGCAGAAATGGACTTGAGTATCTTGTTGGAAAATTGTTGAGAAAAAGGACTTCAGCTCGTTTTTCCTAAATTCACTTTTCTTTCCCTGTATTAAAGGTCCTTGGAACTTGGAGGCTTCTGCAATTACCTGTCAAAAAATAGGAGTTTAAGCATATATTTATTGCAGGACTCCTCAGTAAGAATTTGTTGGAGCGCATCTGCTAGAGGGTGAGACAGAACCTTTTTATGAGTCAGTCTACTAATCTGCAGTATTTACAAACTAAACAGGAACAGGAACATGTCAGTGCGTCATTGTGAAATGGAATGGTTTGAGTTCTTTAAAGCTACTGCTGACATTATGTGCTACTGTTCTGTAGAAAGAGATACAAAAAGGGACGTATTACAACGCATTGGATAGGACTGAATTGCAAGTTTAGAACAGCAACTTCATGGATGCTTTGGGATGTCTGTCAAGTAAAGGCTTAGCTAAATGTCCATAATGTAAGTATTATTTCTTTGCTCTAATTTTTGTCATCCTGTTCCACTGCAGTTACTCTTTACCAGAGAGCCAGAAGTTTTTTAAACCGGATGATATGTTGTACATTTACTTCTCTAAAAACAAGCAGTGCTAAGGCAAAAGAAAACAAACTTCCTCTTTCTGTTAGGAAGGAGTTTTCATGTAAGCCCTTCCCATTTCTAGTATTTTTAGAAATTTTTCCTTTACCCAGCAGTTCCTCAAGCTTATTTAGGAAATTTGGAGTGAAGAGGATTTGTTATTCCTGTATCTGGTAGAGTATGACATTACTCAAATTATTGTATTTGCTACTTCTGAGGTCTGTCGATGCAAACAAGCATAACGGTTAAAAAAGCAAAGTGTGATGCCTGGCAAATACTTTCTCCCCTTTGGTAAAGGTTTACTTGGCAAAATCAGGTGTTACTACAGTTTCTTGGTCAGCTGTAGTTACTGCCCTGTGTATCTGCCATTACCCCACCTAGTGAATTATGGAATAAAAATGCTGGTCATTGATCTAATTGCAGAGTCAAATAAAATAGTTAAATCCAGTGCTGTGGATGACTTGTAGAAAAGCACAAAACTGCCAGGTGCTTTAAAAAAAGAATACCAAGACTTGAGGAGATGCCATAGTAATCGCATGAATTTTAAACAAAGTGTTACTGGTGGGAGAGGGGGGGAGCAGGCTTGAAATAAAGGAAAAACAAAGAAGTTGGGAATGGCTGGAGCGAAGAAACATAAATGTATCGATTTTTAGAAAGTGAAGAAGGGCCTTCTACAAGAACAACACAAGTGTAAAACCTAGACAATTACGTATTGCTCTGTTCAGGATTATGAAACTTGGTGTTTGTTTGATCTGATTAATTCCTGGGCGGAATTAAACAGCTACTGTATCTGGTACTTCTGAGGTCTGTCAATGCAAACATAACAGTTCAAAAAGGAAAGGGTAATGCTGGCAAAATCCTGCGCTACATATAATTTTTTTTCCCTTTGGTAAAAGTTTACTTGGCAAAATTGATTTTCAACATACTAATTACTTTCTTTGTTAGAAGCATTTTCTGAGTGAGGATAGGAAAGGCAATGTTGATGTATTCTTAAATTACTTGATTTTTCCTTTGCATTGGGCAGGATTTCTTGAGACTCTAAATTAATCTCTCCAGACAGATTTTTACTGTCTGAAAAAAACATCTCCAAAGGGAAGTACTGGAGATAGAAGCTGGGACTCTACGGAATAAATAATGCAAATAGGAATTGCTGAGGAAGCTACGGCCTGGGTCCATTGCTTTTGTGGCCTGTGACCCCTTTTGGCTTTTTCCACTTCTTGAATTTATTTTCAATGTAAGTAATTGGACAGAGTAGTGGAACCTTATTAGGATAATTTGTTCCTGGCTAAGTCTCTTAATATTCTGTTTTCTCATTCCCAAAGGCAGCTACTCTGACAGGGACTTCAACTCCACCCAAGGGTTACAGTTCTGGGGAAAAAACTGGAACAGTAAGACTATCCTGTGGACTCCAATTAGTACTTGGTTTAAGTAGTGATATACTTGAGGATGTAAATTAAGCACAAAGGGCCTGGGATTAGGAAAAAAGCAGCTTTGTAATACAGGTATGTTATTGGTTTTGATTGGTTTTCTGCTGTCTTCTAAATCACCTGGTTCCTGGCCCTTGTGAGAGCAAACATGGTAACAGGGAGAAGTTCAAGCAAATCCAGATAGAGATGATCTTTGTACATAATTTTCTTTTTGTTAGCTTTTACTTCCGCCCCCCCCCCCCCCAAGTTAAATCAGTTTGAGTCCAAGCAATGGTAATTAATGACATTGTATCACCTCCCCCAAAGTAAGGGAAATGATTGCTTAAATAGCGAAAGAAAATTTCTGTAATACAGAGATTGACAAAGGATGTTATTCTGACAAGACAGCAGGACCCTAAATAGTACTTTTTCCTTTGCTTTTTAAAGAAAAGTAAAACTCTTGTCCTGTTCCTTCACAGATATAAGCACAGATAGAAAATCTGAGCATTATGTATGATTTCAGAATCTGGGTATTTTTCAGTAAATCAGCTAAAAATACTGAGAAATAATTTGGACAGACTACAACAGTTGTTTTGGGGGCTCTTGCCTGAAGAGGGTTACAAAATAAAAAGCTAGAAACAAATAATCCAATGGCTCTCAATTTTATTAAATAAGCAATTTTTTATATATATAAAGTATAACATGTTCCATATTATTAAATAATTGTGCAAACCTTTTACATGGAGCAGGGCGGAGGGAACAGGTAATAGCCTGTATTTCTTTTAGATTCTTCTCTCAATTATTTTAATACATTTACAAACTTTAAATACCACAGACCAAAATCATAGATACTGTATAACGGCTCTTCAAAGGCTAACCAAACACTGGCATGAGAGTAATTTAAGTGGTGGTGCACTTGTATTTCTCCAGTTGAAATATTGCAAGAAACACAGTTAATAAGGGCTCTGTCACACAGACACGCTATGGGTACTTAAGAGGAGTATTAAAGCTGAATACTCACCACAGAAATAATAGTGACAGATCTAATGATCTGACTATTATGAGTCCTGTAGTACTAATGCTTCAGGTAAACTTTTGGCAAGTCAGGATAAAGTAATATTTCAACTCTGTGTGGAGCAAAGTCTTACAGAAAGGATGCATGTCCCTTCTCTTTAGCATGGAGTTTTAAAAATCAGTATAGTCAAAATATGTCCCTTGAAATGTTCCTGTTTGTGGTTTGGTATGCATCACAGGTATACATGCATGTCACCAAGTATTTTTAACTATTTGGACAGATTCTTTGCATGTTCTGACTTTATCATTAAGAACTCCAAAATGCCAAAATGCACAATTTGAGGCAAAGTGGCATTAAAACTGGCATCTAGGGGTGAAATCACCTAGATAGGTGGTTTGGTTTGGTTTGGTTTGGTTTGGTTTTTTACATAGGATCCTTCTGCTTGTTCTAAGCAACCATACCCACACCTTCTGTTTTTTAAGTTTACAGTTAAAGCATTTTTACAAAAGCTAAACAGACTCATGCTAGTGAATGAATTGCATGCAGCAGCAACTTGAGCAGTGCACGCTTATTACTACAGAGATTTACGAATGCCACGTACTGGTTTAACATCCATTTTCACTCATTTTGTCATTAAGACTTACATTATATTTGGGTCAACCAAAAAAACCCAAAGAGATTTATAAAATTTTACAACAATTAAACAGTGATGTTTAATTCTACAAATGAATAAAGCCAACTACTGCAGCTCAATATGACAACAGGACTAACAGTAGTGAAATCATCTATATGTACAATTTAATATATTACTGACACGTAATTCTTACAAAAAACATTAAATAACTTAGACTGACATCCCCTAAAGCATTTGATTTTTCATTCATTAATTTAACGTTATACACATTTAAGTGACAAATTATGTGAAAGTAATATAGCTAAAGATGAAAGATCAGTAAATCAGAACTCCCAGAGAATGCCCTGGCCCCAGTAAAGCACTGAAGTCTACTGCTTAACTCTTGCTGATTGCAGTAGGCCAGGATTTGACCTTCCCACTCCCCCCCCCCCCCCCCCCCCCCCCCCCCAC
>NW_009630443.1:29066-51700 GCF_000690535.1 Cariama cristata
GTAATTTCATGGATTTTATTAAAATATAGTTTCTGGAACTGTTCTCTTACAGTTTTAAAAACATTTAAATACCATGCTCTCAAAAAGAGCATTTATACAAAGTCTTATATTTACAATATAGACAGTTATGATCAGGTGTTAGTAAGATCAACTCTTCCATGTAAGAAGAAATCTAAGCTTATGCGCTGAAGATTAATGAATGTGTCAGTGTTTTGACTTGGCTTGTAAACATATCTGAAAACAGATGTGGATGACTGAATTATCACTTAAAAGTAGTTGATTAGGAAAGACTACATCACATACAAAAGTTTCGTTACCTCTAAGGAGGACAAAACAAGCACAAAATTTGCAAATTATTTCCACAAGGCTACACTGCCCATTCTGTAACTCTATGCATGACAGATGCCAATAGCTGCTTAGAAAAAGACAATTTGCCTTCAAAGTGCCTTAGGGAAATAGTATGCTGGGTTTGTATTGGCACAGCATTCCCATTGTTTAAAAAGGAATTATTCTATCAGTAAGACAAAAGTTAGTGAAAATTAAAATGACTAGACAAATCCTACAAAAATTAGTATCTCCATAAACCACCCAACACTTCATACTGAAATTTCTGCTCGGTTTTCCACTTTAGAAAACACCAAAAACACCTACTAAACCTCTCTTAAAATAGCTTATCTTTATAATTGGAGAAAAAGGGAACAAACGTTTTTCTACATACAAATATTTAATTCCATGCAAGATGGAAAACATGAGTGCACAATAAACTTCATTTTATACCTAAATAATTTATAAATTAATCCATTAAGAATAAAGCAGGGTCTATAGCAATTATATTGTTACATTTTAAACACATGCAGATGAGTTAACAGCAACATTTTTACATAAAGTTTAGTGCAAGAATGTGTCTGCTTAATAAATAGACTAAAGATAACTATGTAATGCTTCGAGGTGTACACAATATCTGTGCACATAATAAACTGGTTCTGAAAAGTTGTCCTTGTTTGTCTATAAACTACAAGTGCCCATTTTAAATAAAAAAGATCCTTAATTACTCATGGGCTACTTCCCTGTGACACATGGTGTCACAAACGTTGTGGTGAAAATGTAATACTGAAGTTAATCTAGAGATTATTTTTTTTTTTATACACAGTTTTTATACAATCAAGAAAAAGAGATACAATTTGTATCAACAAACAAAAGGTCATTTCTGGTTATTTGAGGCATTGCTCTCAGCTGCTTATACCATGCAAGAGAAGAGAATAAGAATTAATTGCAAATTAAAAATACAAAATGCTAGTTAGTAAGAGATGTTTTTGAACTGGTCAAGAGTTTAATCTGTTTTCCCCAACTATTCTAAGTGTCTGAAGATTTATTTTTTACCATCAACAGTGATGATAACCAATTAATTAAAACTTAAGTTATTTTTAAACACCAAGTTCAAATACAGAATCACCTTCAAGTTAACTCATTTTAAATACATAATGACATGGTCATTATATATGTTACCCATACCAGCACAAGAATATTTATCCTGTGTGAAATGATACGGTTATCAAATATCAATAAATTAACTGTAGTTGCACCTGTAATTGTGGTTTGTTGTTGGTTTGGTTTTTGTCTTTTTTTTTTTTTTTTACATATGACAGGAACATATTTCGCACATGATAAAGAGCCCACGAGATATTTTGAATCAAACCAACCATTACAGTAACACAGGTGGAGGAAATTATATCACTTTGTTCCTCAGACAAACAGATAACTAGAAAGCAGCATGCAAGCCATTATCAAAACACCAGAAACAACCCTGACTGCAGCCTCACGTTCTGTGTGTTTCACAGTAAGAAACATTTAGGCAGTGTCACACCTTCTCATGAAGAAACAAAAGGCCATAAACCAGGCCTTCTCAACTTTCATGAAAAAAAACTACAGTAGAAGTCAACAAGTCCTAGCTCGAAACATATCGAGTTAGTAATGGTTCGAAATGTTGAAATATACAATGGATTCAAAAAAGGGCGTCCAGTCAGTGCAGCTTAAAAAACAATAAACGCCTCTTTTGGAGACATTTAGCTACAAAGGTTCCCACCCTGAGCAAGATACCAGTTGCGCAAACAATGCCACACAAAATTATCTCACCTGTTGAAACAGGAACTCTAAAAGCCTTCATGAGGCAAATGCACACCTTTGCGTGGATCTGAAGAGCAAAAACCAGGCCAGCTTTGCCACAAACCCAAACTGTAGCATCTCTTTTCAAGAAGCAGCCCTCCTCCTCCACCCCCTGCTCATGTTGATCCTGTACAACCATCTTGAGTGTTAGGCTGACTCAAACGCCCTCCCTGCCCCCAGAGGAAGGGCTGTAGTTACTGATGAACTTCCATCTGAACATCCAGTTTCTGCTGCTTCAGGTCGAGTAATCCAATTTACATAAAACGGACAATTTACTTTCAGCTTGTCAGTCATCTGAGCCAGCAGCTGCTTACCACACAGTTGAGAGACAATTCTGAAGAGAGAAGCTACAGTTAAACGTCTTTTAGTTTACTGAATGGCGCTCACGCCCTCACGCGCCTTAATATTTTGGTCCTAATTTAATAAAGTAGTTGGCTTCTGTTGGATTGAGCCAACGTAGTGGACAATGTAATAGATACTCAAACTCTTGGGGCCCAGTTTTGAAATTTAAGTACCAACACCACTGTTGACATTCAGAAGCTGAAATCAGTTTTTCCTTTTACAAATTGAGTGTTTTCATTTTTGTCAAGTTTGCTTTTTCTTCAATATTTAATATGCCAGTAGGCAGTGTCAAATGACAAAGCTGAAACCCTAAAAGTCATCTGGGTGTGTCTAGACCATACTTTTAAAGGCCGATTAGATATTTATAAGCAAATTGAAAGTGTACACCAATACATGCAATATAATTGCTAACAATAATTTTGTAGTAACAGCTTTGAGACACTGAACGTGACATTGTAGTTCTTAATGAGCTATCCATGCAGCAAGGTATGCATTTCCTGTAAAATACTATTAAAAATCCCTATATTTAAAATCTTAAAATTTACAACACATCAACTCTTATCTAGTGCCTCAGCATATACATGATTGCTACTGTGTACAGAATTTTATACTATCTTAGTAGAAAATATTTACAATAGATTGGGCCCTTCCTTCTTCATTTAAGTTACCCTCCAGGTGCTATATGCTGTATAGTTTCATTTATCCAAAAGAGGCTGTAATGCTTTAACGCCCTGTTCTTAATTTGGCAACAATCATAGCTGCCAGCTGCTGCGCATCTGTCATGTGGGGATTCTTTTCCATCACAGAAAGGACAATGCTTGGAGGGAAAATATTGCAGAGGTTCTTGTATGTTTGATACTGATGTTCTGGGATGATATGAGCTTCCCGTGGCTCACCGCATATCCCAATCCAGGGATTCCTCCAGAGTTGCTCCATCTTCTCAGGCATGCTTCTTACCATTACAGGTTCATAACATGGCTGCATGAGGTTGTTACTCAGCGGATACGAGTGATAAGTATAAGAGTCGGATGCACATGGTAACGGATCCCAACTGGCATGCTGCTCTCGACAGAGAGGCGGTCTTCTCTGCCTTGTAGGGTTACTTTCATAAAGCCGCGAGTCAGAAATACTGTCCATTCGTGTCATGACCAAGGCACGGCTTGGATGTGCGGTGGATGGATGAACATTTTGAGGCACAGGGTATTCTCCTGGACAACTGGACCGTGCTCCAACAACTGGATGCTGGGCATGTAGGCCTAAGTGGGAAACTGACTGTTTGCGAAGGGATTGCTTAGGCTCTTCAGTTCCGTAACTCTGAACTCTATTTAAGGCTTCATGGTAACCATGGGAAAAAGGCTGAAGACGATTTTGCGATGGCAGTCTGTGGATCTTCACATTGTCTTCTGGACTGGCATCTGCTACACCCAGATACAAGTCATTGTAAGAGGAATAAGAATCATTACTTGTATGGCTTAAGCAACTGTCAGGACAGGGGCTTGAGTTTCTAGAATACATCCCCTGGTCCATATCAGCCCCGTAATAATCTGTGTTACGGATACTACTTATGCTCAAGTTGGAGAAATCACTGAGTAAGGAGTAATAGCCATGGTCCCCCAATGAGTCATATTTGGGATACTGGTCAGTATAGCTAACTGAGGTGCCATGGCTATTGGTAACTAGTATAGGAGGATATTGCACACTGGACATATGTTCCAGTGAGGATTTCTGATGCATGAACTGTGAGGAACCTGGCACCGGACTGCTTGCAGAACGAGTATTTAATGCACCAGCTGCATGGCTTTTTGGTGGAGGGAGCGTTGGTACACTTAATGCAGAAACCAGAGACGGGACAGAGCTGGCCTCAGACTTCCGGGCTACTGATAACTTTTCCTCAGGCTCCACAGCTACTGATCTAATGCTTGGATCTGACTGACGTTTTGGGGCAATGCGTTTCACTTCAGAACTGATTTCTCCTTTGGAGCTGGATGGCCCTGTGCCACATTTGGCCAAGGCTCCCTCACTCATAGTTTTCACAGCAGATAATTTGGCACTTATTCGAAGCTCATCCGCTACTGACCTTTGAGGCTGGTTTGCCCGTTCTGGGTGGTAATATTTACATTTGTGCCCATAGGTGCACTTTTTACCTGGAAGAAAAGTGTTTTCAAGTTAAACAAAACCTAATCAATACTACCAGTTGCTATCTTTTTTCTTTATATTTTTCACCACTTCTCAATAGTAACATTTCTATATTAACCCCCTAAGGAATAATTATACATATTGTATATACAGGCAGTCACAGACTCTGCTACCTGTATCCACATATATCACTGCATCAAGGGCAAGATACATCACTTTTCTTCCTGCTAGCTCATGATTTCAATACTGACAACATATTCAATGCTATGTAAAACAAAACAGCTTTAACACAGTTGGTAGAGTTAAGAACCTCCTTCCTTGCATACAAACCAGAAGAAAATAGAAAAAAGCTGTGTTATCCACAAGGTATATCTGGTAATCCTTAATTTTCTGCTACATTGTTTTTATTAATATGTGTATAAAAATGGATATAGTGCTTGGATGGCAACATGAAGAATGGCTTGTTTTGTGGGTTTTTTTTCCAGTAATGAAAAGATGTTAATTAATCGCTTGCTTCACCTACCTTTGCGTACAACAAATCAATCTGACTTAGGCACTTACCATAAGGACACGGTTGTTTCTTATGTTCAGGAATAACTGGCCTTTTCCTTAAGAAATTTTCAAGGCTTGGACCATGGCGTCCTAAAGGATCATCAGGAGGCATAAATCTAAGGGGAAAGAAATGAAATGTGAATTTCAGTTTTTACTGAGGGTTCTGAATTAGCAAATTCCATTACTTTTGAAGAAAAACCCCATACTTGTCATTCACAAAAGAATACATTAGCAGTCGCTCTTCTATGAACTTCTTCCATTCTGGTTTTTCATTTTGAAGATCCCGATAGTTGTCATTTGATACAATGATGCCATCCGAGTCGAAAGCAAGTTTTACTATGAATCGATCGTCATAGCAAACTACTCTTCTTCCCTGAACTCTTCGAGACGGGGTGAAAACAAGAATTTTTTCTTTCTCCAATTTACGTAAGATTTCTTGATCTGTAAAACAATTTTAGTTGAGTAGCTTTAAAAAAAATTTTAAAGAAATGCAGCCTTTGAAATACAAAAATTCTTGCCCTCTTTTCTGATAAAGTATTTTGTAATTATGTTAATATATGGTCCTCATTATCATTAAAAACCACCTGGATGCAGATTGCCATTTTATTTCTGAGGTTTCAAAGCACTGGGTAAATGCTCAATATTTAAGCTTCATGACCACTCTAGTCCTCTGTAAACAAGCATGTACCTTTACTCAATCTTCCAGAACACACCAAGAACTCAGTTGTTACTGTATTACAATAGCTTCTTGTTAGCCTAGAGTAAAACATAAGTACTTTCTATGGGTCAGAATACATGCTGCCTCTTCAGTGTTCAAGATAATCCTACTAAACAAGTCCCTAGCCTAGCACTACTTATTTTATACTCACTCAGCAACTAAGAATCAGTTCCTATACACTTAACAATGTTTGCTGATGGGAAAATTATTACTACTTCTCAGAAGTGTTGAATCTGGTAATGTTAGAAAAAAATAGCATTCAGGTGCAGATACTTAAATGCTTGTTTCCTCACCACTGAAATTGTTGTGTTTTCAAATGAACAGTTAAGTGCAACATCACATCCACAGCCCAGTACGTAGTACCCATCAGAAAGCTGACATGGGTGTGTCTTAATGCAATACTTTTTTTTCTTTTTAACCAAGGGGTCAAAGAAAACCTTGATCTGGTACCTGTAATTGGCGCATCAGGTCGAGACTGTTCTTTTCTCCATGCCGGTACAAATACAGTGATATCTTTATGTCCTTTTTCCAGAAACCAGTCAACAGCTAGTTGAATTCCCCGACAGGAAAATCCTTCTTTATTGCCATGGCTGAAGAACATGCAAAAGTTTTAGAAACAGCAAGGACAAAAAGTTACATTTGGTTTTAGTTTTTGTTGTGGTGGTGGTTTGGTTCGGGTTTTTTTCTCCTAAAGCTGCCGTGGTCTAAGGATATAAAGGAAACAAAGTCTGTAAAGATGGGTAAACCTTTTTATTAGACCAGCTTATGTAATTGGAAAGACAACTGTCCAGAGCTATTCAGCCACCAGATTACAGCAATACTGCTACTTAAAACTCTAGAAATGGTGAAATGTCACTATCACAAAAGTAAAAACAAATAAACATGAAGTTTTTCCACTTTTTAATTTTATTAGCTGAGCTAATGAAAAATATCACTTTCCCCAACAAATTGAGCTTACCTTAAATAGCACCATAAAAAGTTATCAATAAAAAAAAGGAACTAACTAACAATGCTAGCTGTCAGGGGTGATATGTGCTTTTAAACATCTAGGTTAAAAAAAAAAAAAATTCTCTAATACTAAATGTTCTGCATTTTTTATTAGGTCTTTTTAAGGGAAAGAAAGAACTCTCAAAGTTGTTTAAGCCCCACCTCCCTCAAAAATTTATTTTCTGAAACACACAGGGGTCTAAAACAACACACAATTCAGATAAAAAGGTTTAATTTTCAAAATGGCCTAAGAAGTTTCTGCAAAGGAAAAAAGAAATTCTTTAGAGGTTTGATAGAAACTAAGGAGAATCTTAACTATGAATCTTACTCAGTCTACTTCATGGGTGCACCGATCTTGATTTGCTAAACATCGAGTGAACTAAAGAATCAGGTTTTAAATCTTCTCAGGAAATAGTTTAGGAATGCCTGACTAATACATAAGCATATGCGTAAGAGAAGATGAAGACATTTAATTATATTATATTGAGTAGTTAGTCTAAACAGGTAAGAGAGAGACTTTGCATTATGGCTGGATTTCATATTTAGATTCAAGCCAACATTTTCTTTGTCTGAAAAACAGTGCGTATATTACTGCTACACCATATAATTGAATACTAAAAACTAAGGGTTCTGGTTCTTTTCAATTAATATTGTAACAACTGGAGAAAAAAAAAAATAAATTTGTCTGCCCTATTTACTAAAAAAAACCCAAACCCAAACCCAACCCTCTTTGGCTAGCAAAGTGAACTACTCCCAAAATTGCATTTGAAAAGGGTAGTCTAGTAAGCCAATGCTATGTTCCTTGATGCACACTCTTCAAAATGTATTCAAATTTTCCCCCCCTTTCTCAACACAGCTGCAGTTTTTCATTAATTGTGCTAGCAGTGATGCTGCCCAGTTACTTTGGTACCTGCCAGTCAGTATTTCTGAAGAGACTTCTATATTAATTTGTGAAGAAAATTGATGAATTTCTTCAAATCATTCCATCCATTGCAAAAGGTGCTAACTGAATCACAGCAGTGATGCCATACTGGGGAGTGAGATCCTTACCCACAGAGAAGTGGCTGAGTGGCCAGCTCAGGGAGGGTTACCGAACGCTGTAACGCGCACCGGTGATGCTCCCCATTAGAAAAAACCCACAAGGGGCCTAGAGAGCAGTGCTGGGCAGAACACACAGGAGAGGGCTCATGCGTGGGCAGGCCACGCAGTGGGCTGTAATTAAGCAGGCTCTGTGGTGCTATATAATGCTAGATACTCCTCCCACTACATAAAGTAGCTGGTGTTTGACTGTATACAAAGGGACATCCAGCTGCTGCACCATCCTGGTCCAAGCTGTTCAGTGTAGCATCCCCCAAAACAGTTTATGTCAAGAAAATTTCAATACTGAAAAAAGTTCCACTTTCCACATATAGCCACCTTTCAGTTACAACATACACATTTTACCATAAAGGCAGGGCCCCCGTTTGCCTCATCAGTAATTGCAGTATTTTTAAGCATGAGAAGTATATAACCCTTGCACTTTTCAGATATTCTCCATCTGTAGAGCAGATGCTGCATAATTAAGATTTGCGTTTTACTAAAATTGTCTTTAGGAGTATTCTGTGGATTATCACTCAAAATTCCACTTCAGTAGTGTTGTTATTATTATTATTATGGAACAACATCACAGATAACTGGACCATAGAAAGATGCATGCTTTTCCTGGGCTCAAAATGTTACCTAAAGTAACACTGAGACAGACCACAGGCAGACAGATCTAATACCGTCTGTGTAACTAAGGCCTATGGATCACCTGCGTAGTCCAAATCCTTGCAACTTAAATAATTAATATAGAAACTGCAATGTTGCTAAAGCGTTTTTCTTCAGATTTGTGTACATTTCAGATTTTACAGAATTTAATATCTTTTTAAATTTTCAGATGCATATGAGTTGGACTCGATGATCCTTATGGGTCCCTTCCAACTTGAGATATTCTATAAACAAAGCATCAGTTCTAAGCTAGGCAACAGCTGGAGTACACACACACACTTTGCTCCAGTTGCTGCTCGGGAGTAGCTCAACCAGTACAGAGACTGCAAATTCACCAGGCACAGAAAAAAAGGAAAGGAAAAAGTTAAATCCAATACTGGTGGTGTAGCTTTACAGAAACATCGTTTGGATTGATGTAACCACAATTTGGCACTGGAAAATCCTGTATATAAAATATTCTTACAGGATTTGGGGCACTGATGTATTTCAAAACTCAAGACTACTCAATACACCTATAAAAATCTGAATTTTCTTAATACATTGACAAAAAATGATTCAGATCACAAATTCTTTTAGAGCAGAAAGCTGATACTAAAGGAAATCTTTTGTGCAAACACTACCTGAAGAAATCTTGGTATCACTGATCACTAAACAGACTGTTTAAAGAACTCCCTCACAGAAAATCATGTTTTCTCAATGATAAACAAACAACTGGCTAGCTGAACTGTGTACTCTACAGACATGCTTGACAGTGGCATGGGACAGGTATCTCTTGAGTTACTGTTGCCCCAAGCAGCCAAGTGCACGTGTGTACACATGTCTGAAATTACAAGCACCATAGCTGCGTAAGTCAGCACGTATAGCTCACGTATATCCCTGTACTGACACAGCTAAATTGCTTTGACTTCTGAGCAGGCTTGATCAGCAGGAGCTCAAACACCCTGAAGTCCACTGCGTATCATCAGCATACACTGCATGTCATTTTAGAAAGAACCATGTTTTCCTCCTCTATTTGGTTGCCTCTGGACATTAAAGAAAAATAATTTTCAACGTTGTTCAAGGACTTCAAAAAATTAAATCCATCCACACAAAAGCACAGTACAGGTAGATCGCTAGAACAAAAGATTTGAGGGGAGATCTCAGTTTGAAAATGGGGGGAGGAGAACTAGAATATAGATTACATATAAAGGAGTAAGAGCATAATTAGAAGCCTGGACTAAAGAGTCCATAAAAAAAGATGTATTATCAGTGTAAATATACTACACAACTTAAAATGACTTTGCCATCAATACTGATTTTTCTCATAAATATTTTAGTAATTTATTCTTTTGAAATGTTGTGACAGGGAGACTCACCTCATAGCCACATTGCTTCCATCAATGACAATTGGCCTCAGGTTATCACTGTTATCCACAACTTCATCTTCAAGTGACAATTCAGGGCTTGCTATTTCCTTTGGGCAAGGGCCTCTTGGCACCAGAGTACTAGCAGTACTGCTGGCACCGCTTTGTCCCTCTGATTCGCTTTTGTTGCCAAGTCTCACAAGCTCTGCCAGAACATCATTGATGAGCGCATCTGCTCCCAATTTGTTCAGTACAGCCTGGATCTGATCTCCTGCATACCCAAGCTTTAATGCAAAATCCATTTTAGCTTGGTATTCCTTGTCCAAATTTGTTTTGCATTCGTCTAGCTTCATGTCTTGTGTGATACTGCTCTGTGAAAAACTTGGCCGATCCAAACAAGGGGACCGGCAGAGTGGCCGATGTGGTTTAGTGGAAACCTCCTTTTCTCTCCACTGAGCATTGCTACAGCCGCTTCTGAAGTACGGTTGCTCAGGTTCGCTTTCTGAGCTCGTCCATTCCTCAGACTCAGCACTGCATTCCCCAGCATCTTGTTCCACATTTCTGTCTTCTCTGGAGTGCCTCTTCTCCATTTTCAGCTTCCCTACCATAGACCAGGCCGTCATCACGTTCAGCTTCCAGCCAGAGAGCTCAGTTCTCTTTCATTTCCAAAGCCACCTGGAATTCACACTCCACTGCATTGTGTTGGCCAGTTAAAAGTTTACACGAGGCTGGAGTTAATTTGCCTTGCTTACTACGCTCTGGCATAAACAACACCAACATGAAGTTCCTTCAAAACAAAACAAAAAATTAGCTTTTTACAAATTCTGCGAAATACTTGACCACAATGAGATTGTTTACAAGTCAGTAGAGGTCCCTAGTCACTCACATTTCTGCGTAAAAAGTGATCATAATAAAGCATATAATTATGTTGTCTCTTTAATGACAAATTAAACTCGCTTTCCCTCCCCCAGTTACTCTACGTACAAAAAAAGTTATACATCCCAAACAATAAACTTACAGCTGGAATTAATGGAGTATCTCAGTAATATTTAAAGATAATAAAACAGAAACGGGTGACCCACCACCTTCACTAGAAACCTGTCTTTCCAGCCTTCTACTGCAGGAACAGCCTGTCTACATCAGGAACAACTGTGTGGGGTTCCAGTACGCACAAAGTTTAACACAAATCATTTCAGCCTCTTTCAGTAAGGGCTCACTATCAGAACTGACAAGTTAAGTTTACCACTTGGCTGTGTTAAATTTACATACTGGTAGAAACGGTAGGTATATATCCAGAATACAATGATCGTCAACTCACGTTTCCAGCGGCACTGGAAAGTACCTACCTACTAAAGGTCAATATTTTAAGAATATGTATATATTTACAAATGAGCAATTTTAGATAAATAACTTCGATTGAATTTTTATTTATTCGTGTGCTTTGTTTGCTGTGGGGATAAAGATCTTTCATATTCTGTTCAATTCACTTGAGACCGCTTAAGAGTAGCTAAGAGGGGATTACTCCCATCGTTAACTGTACAGTGGGAAAAAAAGGTTTAGAAGAAAAAAACAGAATATTCTAAAATACAGTCCTAGTTCTTATATTATGTCAAGCACAGCTGGAGACAAAATTTCTTTTGATCTACACGAGCAGCAAGATTTTCAGCTACAACTGGGCAGTTCTTAAGTAAGCAAGAAAAGTACCTAGCTTGGCCAGTAACTATTAATGGTCTCAAAATTACTCCAAACAGTGCCAAATGTAGTGACTCTCACTTGTTCATGCTCTTTTCGTGATGCACATACATGCAAACACAAAAACACACACACACACACACACACACAGAGGGCTGTTCAAAAGCCTAGTTTCCTTAGGAAATCAGCTAATTAAAGAAAATGCTAATCACTTATATCTAAAAAAAAACCTAAAAGCCCAAGTCTTGAATCAACCAACACTATTTTTTATTAAAGAAGAACCATATTCTAAGTCCTTTATGCAATATGGAATACAAACCGTTTCCTTGCATTTGAATGGAAATTCCAATGTTGATTAGTTAGGTTTATGTGAGACTTAGATTAGGTTAGATTTAGATACTTGCTCTTCTTTAATATTATGCATTCAAAGAGAATCCCTCTAAATACTTAGGTATCGTTATTATTACAGTGGTCTGTTCTCATTTGAGGTGATTTTCTCTTGCGTAGCACTAACAGCAGTATATTTACAACCCGAGTACTTGCCAAATTACATGTATCAATCAGCTTAAATTGGAATGGATTTTAATTAGCTCTCATGTATAACCTTGTACCTTGCCAAAACTAAAACAAAGGATATAAAAAATTATTATAAAAGAAGATTAAAAAAACCAGGTTCAACACACTGCACCCTCAGCTTACAAAATATTGCAACTAAGGAACACCTTACAGTACCTGCGGTAAGATTAATTTTTTCAAATTTATGACACTGTAGTGCTTTGGCACTGGACAAAGAAAAGTGTGAATCCGTTGGTCCAAGTTTAAAGACCTCCATTCTTTTTCCCAAGTTGTCATCATTTCTTTAAGTGTAATGTCACAAGAATGTTTTTGGCTTTTGTTAAACTTATCCTGCCTGTTTTTCCACCTCTAGTAAATAATCCTAACTCCTTTGCCAGTGGAAATCTCATAAGAACAATCAGCCAAAGGTTCTTAAGACTGGGAAACAGCCTTGAAAGTATGATGATGATAAAGGAGGTTGTTTAGGTTTTCAAATTTACTGTTAACTTCTCCATTGGTTTTATTTCAACAAATGACTTTCCAGAAGTAATCCACTTAAGCAAATTTTTAGAGGACCAAATTTACATTCTCTTACAAACACTTACATATTAATTTAAACTACAAGCAAAATATGTTCCTTCCCACTGGAAATGAAATCAACTGGACTGATTCAAAGCGACTCTGATTTTTTTTACAGTAATAAAATAATCTAGGTAACACTATCACTATTACTTCCACACTTAGATTTGGTTTTGGTTTTTGGTAAATGACAACTATAGAAGTTTTGCTCACAATTTTTTTTTCCCACTTTCTTAGCTAGAAAATAATATATCTTGTCTGTATATAAACTAATTTCACCATTTTGTTGCACTGTCCCAATTCCACATACATATCTCCAGTTTTCTGTTACTTAACATCATACAAGCAATTTCTCATAAATTTCACGTGTCCTTTCCTGAAAGTAAGATCTTATTTTAACAAGATAGTTGGATCATAGTCAGATCTAAATAATGAATTGAAAAAAATATTTAAAATATAAACAAAGACACTTAATTCTAAGAACAACTTCTATCACTGCTGCTGGCATACTCACTTCTGTCACGCTTAGGAAGACAGCGGCTCAGACGCTGCCTGTGTTAGGACGCACTACTGTATATCCGGAAGGACTGCTCTCTGCCAGCCCTCTGCTGTGGGTTGCTCTTCTTTGGTCGCCAGCGATAGACCGGTGGATCTGTTATGAAAGCTCGCGCGGTGGAAACACCCACTTCTCTGACTCATCTTGGAGTTTCTTGCAGGTTTTTTTTCATTCATGTCAGCCTTTGGTCGAAAGCCACTAACTAGGGAAATTTTAGCTGTCTCACCCCTCTCTTGCATAGCACTGGAAAATATTTGGTCTGTGATGTAATTATCACCATTCTCTTTCAAATATTTGAGATGGGAATCAAAAATCTACTACAAAAGAAATAAATCTCTAGTTATCTTCAAACTATTTAAAAACTATTAAAATCTCCTCTTCATATCCACCAAGGACCTTGTGAGGGAAGCACTCAAAGTCTGCACCAACTCTAGTCATTGCTACCAAGATGTATCACAGATCTGCCACAAAAAAAAGACACAATATGTAGACATTGTAACTTCGGGAAAAGCAAGGAGTTTTTCCCCAGTTTTCTTTAAACACCCGGCACACAAAGCTCATTTCTGAAGAGGCCACTTTTGTCAAATCGTTTAGATCACCTGTTTGAGCAAACTGCCAAGCTGACAGACACTGAGGCAGGCAGGCAGCTCCAGAGCCCATCGCTACAACCTCGTACGCTCTTGTACAAAGAGCTTCTAGGAAACAAGTCAGCTTGCACCGAAGCCTTCCCACCCTTAGCCCGTCGTTCCATCTGTGCAACTTAACTGTTCCACTGCATCCACAGACTTGGGACATTGTAGGATTTATTCCCAAATATTCCCAAACACATAACATTAAGATTCTCAAACAATGAGTTTCATCTCGTTGGGTCAGAAGCACCAAAACAAACCAAAAAAAACCCCAACAACAACAAAACCAGTACAGTACGGGACCAAGCTTTCTCACTGACCATTGAGAGAAGGCACCTAGGGACGAAGAAGGGTTGTGTTGCTCCTAAGCCAGCAAACACAGTGGAATGAGGAACTGAGCAAGAGAAAGCAGCAGCAGCAACTACCACTTTAACACAGCACCCTTCTTGACACCCTCCAGATTAGAAATCAGACTTGTAATACTTCAGCTACAACAACAGTGCTATGGTCTCTCCCTCATTTCTTCACAGCCCTGAACAGTCCAGTCTATACCCTACTGCAACCCCTGGAACTACCTACAGCCCACCCTTATCACTATAGATTTACTATGCATGTTCACAGGCTATGATCCAGACCCTTGTCCCTGAGCAAGCCAGCTCTCAACAGTGAGAAAAAGGCATAGCGACAGAACCCCATTACTACTAGTCCTCCAACTGCAGTTGTGTTTTCTTTAAATAAATCTGCAGCCCTGTTCTGGAGCCCAGGATCACTACGGTACAGATAGTATCTTTTTTCAGTCAGTCAGTATTTTGATCTAACCAGCCTGTCAGTCACTGCCTTTGTCAATACCAGCGATGCAGATGTAATCAGTACCACCACTCTGAAAAGGGTCCGATGCCCTGTTCTTTGGAAGCTGAGTGCTCTGCTCTGTACCACTATGTCTGAAACCATATTTAGTCCCAGTTTATTTCTGACTCCCTGTTAAGTACCTCCACTTGCTATCATTACCTCTCTACCTACAGTGGGGCAAGCATTCAGCATATTATCCCTTCTTAGGGACCACAAAGTTCTCCTTCAAATAAAGGAGCCGTCTACTACGTAGGCATATCAGGGAAATAAGTTCAAAGCACTTGAGCTCAGTGACTTGAATTCACCCTCTGTCTCAACTGTAGAACTGTCTCCTTTGCAACAGTCAAACTAAAGAAATTGCTGATTAAAAACTATGAAGTACAGTTAAAAGAAAATTGATGCTGCCTGTAAATAAAGAGCGACTGAGATACCGACCAGATTCTATCTTGCTACCTCAACTACAGGGAGGACCCAGTGAAGAAGGGCCCACTGCTCTTTACAGCGTCTCACAGGGAAGGTAAAATACTGTCAAGCAAATTCAAGGTTAACATTTTATCTTAAGTCAAGTTCAAGTCCTCTGTTTTTTACTGTTCTTACAATTCCTAATACATTTCTGAGCAAGTTTTGAATTTTTTTATTAAGCTTTTATTAAGTAGCTGGTCTTGCCTTCCCCTCACTACCTCTTCAACCAAAGTGAGGTCCTTCCTTCACTGTTTCTACCTCTTGCCACTGAAGCCTAACTTACGAATTTTAAAACACATTCAGAGTTGCTAGCATTGTTTGCTGCTTCCCACGCTGCTTATAGATTTAAGTATCACTTGTCAAATACATGCTATATAGTGTACCAAATTAACCGTGGTTTCTGTTCGGGAAACCTTGAGCATCTGCATACCTCCGGTTCCAGCCATTAGCAAGGCTGAGCACGTAATCCCAGGATATACACACACACACGCTGTGCACACACATCGTCAGCCACACGGATGTACAGACATGAACACGCAGCACTCACACAAACACAAGGAGTACCAATAGCCTCATCTTGTTCCCCTCTCTGGCTGATAAAGATGAAGGTCCATTAGCGGGAAATACATATATACATATGTATTGTGTTTACGTGGCAAGATTTTGGTAGCGGGGGGGGCACAGGAGTGGCTTCTGTGAGAAGAGACCAGAAGCTGCCCCCATGTTGGACAGAGCCAGTTTCAGCCAGCCTCGAGATGGACTCATCGCTGGCCAAAGCTGAGCCCATCAGCGATGCTGGCGGTGCCTGTCTCCCTCAGTCTCCCCTGTTACATCCTCCACAGACACGACCCCCCCCCCCCAAACCCGGCCCCCTCAGTCAACTTACAGTCTCTCCAGCAGTTGGCCTGGACCTGCTGGTCCCTCTGGCAGCCAGTTCTTCCAGTTGTCTCACTCCAGAGATGTACACATAGACATGGCTTCCTAGCCATTTAAACATCTTGCCAGCTAGTTCAGCTTGGGATTTGGTCCCAGGCATGCACCAACATGCATATCCTCCACTTGCTTGCACCACAGACAAACAGGTCCCTAGAGAGCCCTTCACCCACGAAACCAGTTAGAAATGGAGTTTAAAGTGAAGACAGGACAGAGCATGCTGACCAGGTTCACAACATGGCCAGACAAACATACTGATCAACAATCCCTTTACAAGCAACCTGTCCCTTTTATCCCCTTATCATTCCATTTTCCCATGGTGGTTCCTTCACAAACCATCCTGAAACCTCCATTCTGTCCCCTGACCCATACAATGCCTTTGGTTCCTCCCCCAGACTGCCCAAGATGTACGCAATCACAAAACGCCCTTTGTTTGCATCCCCCAACCATGCCCCGTACCCCCTCAGCCTGTGAGATGGTCCAGCCAGCCCTCCACCATTAGTCAGCGCATCGTGGGGGGTGCCACCTCCAGGGCACCGGGCTCCCCGAGGAGCCTGCGCTGGGCCACCATTTCTCTGACTGTGCTACTGAAGTTCCCTTGCCTGCCATTGAGACCCCATGCTCCTCTGTGGTTGGGGAGACCAGCTTTTTATCACACACTGTAACAGTTCATTTCAAACATTTCAGGCAAGATGCATCTTTTATCATGTTTATATAAATATCTACATTTTCGTCACTTGAGCTTTCTAATTTGTTACAAGTATTTCTGTTAAGAGTGTTCTCCATACAGCTGAGTGAACCGTGGCTGAAAGGACAATCAAATTATATTCCAGCATCATAATAAACAAAAGGTTAGAAAAGGTTCAAACAGCAAAAGCTAGATCTAGTACTAAACTCTTAATACACATAGTATTTATGAACTGCAATGTAAATGGTACTAAGTTAAATATTACTTGAATATTACACACACTTCTCTCAACTTAAATATCATGTTTTGTCCAAACATTGTAATTTTGCCTTTAAATTCTTTTAAGAGAGGATTTAATAAAGTACAAGATGCAAAAATACAATGCAAAGAACTTCACATCTGCACTAATGTACCTTTGTTACTGAGTTAGAAGCCCATCTTTGTTACTAGTAACTGCACAAAGCACACATCTCATGTGGTGCACTTAAGCCTTAAAACTTCATGTTTTGTAAAGGAAACGACTAAAGCCATATATATTCAACTTCTTTTCTATCAATGGCACCAGGTCCCACACGATTAATTTTTTGAATCGGCCAAGTCACCACTAAACTTCTCTACAATAAAAGAGATGGAGTAAAGATAATATCCAAAGTGATAGCCTGCATGTGATATGCATAATTTGTATACATACAGTCTAAAAGAAAGTATATGCAAAAATATAATTTTTTTTTTTTAATAAATAAAAGATCATCTGGTAGTTCACATTTTCCATATCCATATGAAACAACTCCTGGCTATTAATCTTCCTTCTGTTTGCCAATGTAAGAGACAAAGTTCGTCATTTCTTTGACACATGTAAAAATCACCTCCATCAGCACCACATCTCCAAGAGAACTTCCAGTCAGCAGCAACACATGTATGCAATTAACTCACTAGCCTTTAGGAAAAAAAAACCTCAAAGCTGCAGTCGTATAGTGTGTTTGTTTGGTTTTCCACACTGCACTTCTCAGAAATTCATACACGTCATCTTCCAGAGTACTGACAATAACGAAAAATTAATTTTCTTTCTGATTTACATTATCTAGCAGTGTTAGTACAGCTGTACCTAGGGACCTCAATCAGTTCCCATTCTATTCTAACTAAATAGTCCCTGCCCAGAAGAAAATACAATCTAAAATTATGATGACAGGCTATGGACGAATTAAACAAGTGATAACTGGAATCTCGGAAAGACTACATGAAACATCTCGGTACTGTTTCAGTTCACTGTTTGTCCAGACACCTTCAGAAGGTAATACTTTGTGGGCACACTAAGGGAGTTTATGGAGTGGTTTTAACAGGGCAAGTGGAAAGAAATTACGCATTTAATATGCACGTGTGCAAACATACACATAACACATCAAAATAAGCAGCTTAGGAAAGGATCTCAATATGAAGTGAAAGCCTGGATAAATGTTTTGGTGGATTAACAGAAACAGAAGACCCAATATCTCAGCCATCTCCCTGGCCCTAACTTTGAGAAATCTCAGAGGTAGCCTGGCTGCACGGGTCTAAGAAGACAGCCAAGTCTAAGCGGACTCCCAGATTTCAGGCCCACATATCCAGGAGAAATGCAAGCAGTGTTTCAGCCATTTTCAGTTTAAATTAGAAGCTGAACATTTAGAGGGAATTGTAAAATTCTATTCAAGCCAGAAGTCTGAGCAAAAGGAAAGATCTGTAGATGATAAATTTGTGAAGCAAATAAACAGCTCAAGCCATTTGAATTAATGGTATAAAGACTGAAAAGAAACAGTGGTGAGACTCTGGAACCCTTTACAGAAGGACGGGAGGAGGAGGATAAAGTGAAGAGACAAGGGTGATAATCTCAACTCTGCATGTAAAGTTTGCCTTCAAACACAGCATATCTTACATCTTTATCAGCGTAGTATCAGACTGAATAGAATAGTACAACAGTGAACTATAGACTACGTTTAATCTAGTGCAAACAATTCATGCATCACGTAGAATAAAATGACAGCTTTCAGGCAAAGTCTTTGGACAGTGATAGCTTAGTTGAGCTCTATTTCTGGAAACAACATTGAGAATTCTCTATTATCTCACTGCTTTTACGCTCACTTTGCCCTTACGTGCACAGAAAAAAGTTACTGGAAAAAAGCACTAATGATCAGTTTACAGAACTATCCTTGCAGATAATTTTCCACTTTTTTGTTTTGTTATTGCTTATACTGTACGCTTTTTAAAGTTAGTATAGATGCATTAAGGAGTTAACACACAGGGGTAAATTAAAAAAAAAATAAATCCACTTACAGGCAAAACCAGAACAAAGATTAAAAACATAAATACTTTGAGTAACACTTGATTTTGCTGATAACTACAAAATTGAGAAATGAGTCAGTGTGCTTCAAAATTTTCTCAAAGATGGAATAACAGCTCATCTCACAGATCATAAACAATAACATTGTATCACTGAAATTTTCGTGTTTGTTTAGTATGAGTTATATTCTCTCCAAAGACAGCCAAATATGAACACACATTTAAGGAGAGAAAAGAAAGCTATTATCAGTTTCTGATTTGAGGATATTGTAACTCAGAAATATATATACTGCAGCTTTAAAATTTTAATTCTTATGATGTTCATCGCTAAGCAATCAAGTTTCCTTATTAAACACTTCTTTCAGCACACTCATGACTGACTAGTAGAACTGATAATGTGATTCAGAGACAAGAGTGAGGCAAAATTATCTATATTTTGTTCATAAAGGACCAAACTGAAAGCATCTATTTAATTTTGTCGGTATTAAAACAGAAGGAAAACGACTGCTCAGTAATAAAGTACTGTAATATTTATGAAAAACACTTGGGAATTATTTAATAATTACTATTCAAATGACACTATTAAAGAGCTGGTGCTAGAAATACTCTATTCAAAGCCTGTTCATTTCAGCAGAAAAAAAAAACAGAGTCGGAGAAGACAGGGTGAAAGAATGGATTAACAACTTCTTTTGGTCCCTTTTGAAACTATCTTTCCTCCATCTCAGCGTGCTCTGAGCCATGCCCTTCGAAGGGGCAATTATACGATGCACATATCTATTATGAGGAACAACCTTTAAATGAAAAGTATTTTATTAATTAAGTCCTTTCACCAACTTTTCATCAACTTTTAAGCAGCTTTACTTGTTTTCTGTCATTGCAGATACTAAAACGCAAAACTGAAACAAACAAAAAAATTCAACCCAATTATTTTCTCAGATGTCTCACCTAGATAATAAATATATATATGACAATGAATCTGTAGTATTTATTTTAAGGAGAGGAAGGATTGTCTGTTTTCCTTGTATATTTTTGAGATACATGTAGTTAATAAGTGATTTTTTTAAATAACACTCCAAGAAAAAAATAAAAATCTAACTGAATACCGACATATGAAATGGTAACATCTAGGGGAGTTCCATATGCACAGTGAGGAATAAATATTCCAAATTTCTCCTTTTGTATTTCTTAAGCTGTCAAATAAACATCTTCACAACAGTTAAAAAACCTGGCATGTTTTTTACCAAGAAAATTAAGTTAGTCCCTCCATGGCTGCAGCATGAATTTCAATGTCTTAGTATCTGCCTTGACTCTTCATTTCACTACCTTACCATTAGCATGCTCCTCTGTAAGACAGGCATAGGGGAAGAGGTATCTTTCTGGAAGGAGGCTGTTCGAAACAATAGCCAAGTCTTTGATTACTGTGGGTATTTCTACATCATCGGAAGCTGACTGAAGTAGAGAACGACATCTATCCAAACTAATTTTCATGTAGCTAGCTCAGGCACTAACCCAAATCATAACAACATGGACTTCAAGACAAACTGTGTGAAACTAGTATGATCCCAGGTTGCTTGTTCTACAACACAGGAATGAATGAAACCCATTCTGTCACCTTCACAACTAAACTACAGGTAGGGCTGGTATACTCTGTATCTACTACAACTACGCCTTGTGATTACAGTGTAGAAGCCTACTAACACAAAGGCTGACAACCTCCTGCTTACACACATACTGATTACAGTAAATTAAGAGTCTAAAACCATGGAAACAATATGAGTAAGAGAAAGAGAAGTCTTAAAAAATGATTCAGTGTTCAGAGACACTATATCCAACAGGCTCTTCAACACTGCAGCGTGCTACAGCACGGACTAGTGGTTACCCTAGAGACACGTTCTCGGAGTACGTTTGTGTGATTTTTAAAAACTTCCCCAACACGTGACTAATTGCCAGTTTAAAGATACTACAATTTGGGCCTGCAGCACAAAAAAAAAAAAACAAAACACAAACAAACCGAAATGCATTGCATAAGTCTTCAGGACTGTGACAAAACAGTACTTATTAGGCAGTAGTTACTGTCAGAGGACACAAAGAGCAGCTCTAAATGCCTAGATGGCACTGGGCTTTGGATTAGCCCTCAATTTTGAGAACTGCATTTCTGCAGTGCTCATGAAAAAAGTGACACAGCTCAACATTGGTGTTTTCATGGCATTGAATACACAACCTTCTTGTTGTATTCTTCTCTCAGGAGCAGTACAGCTATTACACATTACTGTTTGCTTACCTCTTCTGAGGTAGTGAACTACTTTATCTACTGAGCACTTGAAGTTGACAAAGTATACGAGTCAAATAAAAATGGTAGCTTTTCCTCATTCTAATTATACACTTAGGTGGTACACATTTGCTAGGACAGATTCACAACTGAAGAAAAGCAGAAAATATTCTAAAACTGACATTGGGGTATTTCAGAATGGATTAAAAAAACCTGGAAGATGTGCTGTGTGACTTTATGTGCAATTATCTTTTGTCCTTAATAAAAAGAAAAAGGGGTTTGCCTGTGTGTTTATACACCTTGAACCACTAGATTTCCATATTTGTCATTACTTTAAACAGATATAGCAGGAATACATTACAGGTTATACATGCATACCATAATAATACATATGTTGTAAGTCAACAGGAATTAATCACTTTCACCAATTTATTTTTTCACCAATTTTTTTTCTGAACCTTAGAATGAATGATTTTCAGCATATTTAACAAATGTGGTAGCTCAGCATATTTCATTTTCATTTACTGTGTCAAGTGTTGCAAGACTGTAGGAAAAGAGGATAAAACAGGCTTTGTAGAAATTTTTTCTATTTAAAGTTGGCCATTTTGAAATTAAGTGACTCCAAAATGCAATGTTTTTGCAAAAATAAAATATTCATAATTTGTAGTCACAGTTTCGAGTGCACTTCTCAGTAACATCAACAGGATCGTATGACCAAGCACTCTGAATTTATCTAGCAGGACCTGGAATAAAGAATTCTGCCCTTTTATTCCTTTTAAAACTGCATTTTACATAGCTTTATTACGACTGTCCTAAAAGCTTTTGTACTTAGCACACATTTGTATAAGCATCAAATCACTGACAGATGTATAGCACCTATATTCTGATACAGCTTCCATAAAAAGTCCAAAATACATACAAGTCACTCAGTGAGGGAAAACCAAATATATCAGGCTTTAACCAAGACAAAAGCAGCTGGCTTTTGATGCAAGTATCTGGCTTAAACATCACTTACAGTATTTTGCTCGCTGAGGAGCGAGGAATCTTCCTTATTTAAAAGGAATATTCTAAAGATACTTAAAATGAACACATAGAATCACAGAATGGTCTGGGTTGGAA
>NW_009630444.1:0-17640 GCF_000690535.1 Cariama cristata
TTGTTGAACCTCATACAATTGGCCTCGGCGCATGGATCCAGCCTGCGTAGATCCCTCTGTGGAGCCTTCCTACCCTCCAGCAGATCAACACTCCCACCCAACTTGGTGTTGTCTGCAAACTGACTGAGGGTGCACTCGATCCCCTCATCCAGATCATTGATAAAGATGTGAAACAGAACTGGCCCCAACACTGAGCCCTGGGGAACACCACTTGTGACCAGTCAGCATCTGGATTTAACTCTGTTCACCACCACTCTTTGGGTCTGGCCATCCAGCCAGTTTTTTACCCAGCAAAGAGTACAGCCATCCCAAGTCATGAGCAGCCAGTTTCTCCAGGAGAATGCTGTGGGAAATGGTGTCAAAGGCTTTACTAAAGTCTAGCTAGACAACATCCACAGCCTTTCCCTCATCCACTAAAGGCACTATTGTTGCCTTTTCTCTCTTCCTCCAAACATAGTGAAGTCAGATTGTTCGTCCTTTATTACATTTACTTATTAGTGTCTTATTTTCCACAGTAATGTTGAATGCATCCACTTGCAGCAAAAACTGTGTGCTTTCTGCCTGTGGTTATAGTGTCAACCGGTGCTTGTTTAGCTGTCTTAATTTAGAGAAATGCTGGTTTCCCTTGTGCTGCACTTTGAAATCTGTTGTAGTGTGCTGTGATACTGCGCCAAAGACCCTACAGAATGGGCTGCAATATATTTTCTGTGAGAGAATTTGTACTCTTAAAATGCTGTTGGCTCCGATTTGCTCATAATACACTGGAATCAAGAGAATCTTGAAAGAAATTGAGAAACAGCCTGCATGTAATGGTGTTTGTTTTCAGGAAGTGTTTCAGAAAGAGCATGAGAGTAACACTGTGAAGACCTGGGCCCTCCGTGCAGCAGGCTGGCTGGCAATGTTTATAGGCATCAGCCTAATGACCCGAATCTTTTACACTTTAGGTAAGTTTTTGACAGCAAGGTAAAATGATTTAGAAATAGGATCATAATCCCTAGAGAGTCTTCTCTTGCTCATGTATGCAATTAATTAATTTGGAGGTTAGGAGAAATCTGGTTTGAACTCAGATTGGATTTGATCTGAAAGTCACTGTAGGCAACTGCAGGTAAACAGGATCCCAGAATCAGATGGTTGCTTTGTGAACATTTTTTTAAAAAAAAAAAAAAAAAAAAAAAGGCAAATATCTATTGCCAGTCTCAGAAGATCCCAGTCCAGTGCTTACTGAAATCAGAAGCCGAAGCACATGTTAGGCTGGTTCTTTGGTTCTTTCAAGTCTAACTCAAGGTGCTGCAATCCAATTACTTTCTACAGCCATACACAAGTGGTCCACCCAGGAGGTCTTTAATTAGTAGTTGTATAGTAACTTGTCTTTGGGTTTTGGTTATTCTACACTACTGTGAACAAACAGCAAAGAAAGTTTTTGTTTATCCTTTTAACGTAGAAAAATATTGGAATAAAAGCTTACAGAAAAGCAGGACAGTGCCTCAAACTTGTGTAAACTTCAGACATCAAAGCTATCATTTGCTTTGTAGCTGTGAATTCTTTTTTTTTCTTATTTATTTATCCATATACATGCTACTGCAAGATTTATTGTTGTCAGATATTAATTTTTGTGCTAGTGTGTTGTATCAGTTGCCCTGGACTTGTTCCATAGCTGCAGGGCTACTCTGCCTCTCAAGCCTTGGATGAGTCTTTAGACTTCATTTTGGATTACTTCCTGTCTGAAGAGACGAGGATACTGTTGCCTTACGTATTTAGCTGTTGCTTAATTATCAAATGCCTTGAGGATACTCTGCTGAAATGCTGTATCTAGTGCTCTTAATAAATAATTTGAGTCCATCTTTTGATAGCAATAGTTAGTGTGCAAATCCTAGGCATGAATAAGACTTGCCTTTAAACTATCATCTTGTCAACTGCTTTATCCCTTGTTTAATTCTTTCTGCAGTGGACTGGTTTCCTGTTGTGAGAGATCTGGTTAACATTGGATTAAAAGCATTTGCCTTCTGCGTAGCCAGTTCGCTGTCACTCCTGACTATCTCCGTTGGCTGGCTCTTCTACCGCCCTCTCTGGGCTTTGTTGATCGGGTTGCTCTCCGTAGTTCCAATTGTGGTTGCAAAATCTCGTGTTCCACCAAAGAAGCAGCAGTGAGAAGGAGGTGGTCAGGTTTTGCACTGAATCCTGGTTAGAAACTTTTCAAGTGTATTTCTGTCTGGGTTACTGCAGCATGCTCACAGCGTATCACAGTTCAGCAGTGTGCACCAAGACTTGGGGAGAGGGCTTGAATGTGTCTCTTGATACATGTTATTCATGAAAAATATGACTATAGGATGCTGTTCGTAGGAAGTCAATGATACCAACTTTCAGGAAAAAAGCATTTTGGAGTGTCTATATTGATTATAAGTTTGTGAACAAGCAGATTTGTGCATCTTGCCATTTACTAATTCCCCCTGATTTGAGAACTGGCAAGGCTTAGCTGACAGGTGGGGCACCTTGTGTGTTATGGAGAAAGTGCCAGCTTCATCACATGGACTGTGATGAGATATCCTTAGGGAATAAATACATGTGTGTACCTGTCTCTGACAAACCCTCCCTCTGCTGCCTCCTCTTACATGCACGGTCACGTATACTTCTTTGGCTGATGCATTTGGAAGTGTATGTGTTTAAAGGAAAAACACAACTTAGTCGAATTTCACACAATAGTTATGTAAAATATATGCTTTTGGGCTGAAGATTTTCAAAGTAACTTGAAATAATGAGTGGCCAGGTTAGCAGTGCTCTGAGGTAGGGCAGATTTGTCAGAAAGCATTGATTTCCCCCAACTTTTAAAAAGTCTCTGAAGTTGTTCTTGGTTAAGCATCCAAAATGGTAGCATGGGCCATACCATTGCATATTGCCATACCACTTCAAATTGCACTTACTTAAGGGAATACTCAGAGGTCACTAGCCTTTAAAAATAAAACTTGCTGCCTTGAAAAAAAATTAACTTTTATAATTGAATGTATATTCTTTAAAATATTTGGGGTTTTTTTGCTGTGTATACTGTTTCTTGAATTTCATTTAGTAAGGACAATGAACATACTCCATGAAATTAAGCAATGAAAATATTTTTGCCTGAGTAGATTTCATAGGCTTTAGTAGCCTAAATTTTGAGTTTTATATTGCGTTAGAGGAATGCCTTGTTGTAGTGTTGTGATGGCTCCTGTTTACATATTTCTGCTGTAACCAGTACTTGAGAGCAGAGACTGGCTTGTTCTGTTTTTAAGTCTCTGTCCACCTAGCAAGACTGTGGCGTCCAGATGTGCCCTCCCTACGCTACAGTGGTGTTTTTTTCTGTAAGTATACACAATTCAGTACAGAAATAATTACTTCATTTACGAAATCCTGTTATGACTGTCAGGAGAAATGTGTTCCCTGTACCAAAGAAACTTCTATGTCTGTTCACAGACGTAGAAGCAAATGTTTTCTACAAATAGTACTGAAATGGAGATCTGAGTTATAAATGTTTTGAGAAGTAGTAATTACTTTATTAGCCTTAATTCTTTTAATTCTTCTGGTAGTTGAATGTTGTCAATTCAGCCTCATGGCTCAGTCCTGCTAGTAAAAGCAATACTAGTGAGTGAAAGGTTACAGAAGTGCAAGTGGTCTCATGCATGGAGCTGGCATGGGTTAGCAATGCTGTGCAGTCTTCCTGCTGCTCGCTAACACCAGCTTTTCTCCATCACTTAAGAATTACACTCCGCTGGGGAGAAAACCAGATGTTGGACGGCTGTTTTACCAATGATGCAGGAAACTAACCAGCATTACCGTGTTAGAGATGAAGATACAGATTTTTTACACAAGTTCTGAGCTTTTGTGTATTTAATAAAATTCAGTTTTCAAAAGGTTGGTCTGTAGGCTTCTTTTTTATTACATTTAAGTATTGCATGTTTCACATCCAGGAATAGTGCCCAGGTACTTGGAGGATTAGTTTGTAGCTTCCACATGAACTAGTTTTCTTTTGTGGGTTGAGATAAATGCGAAGTTGGGTTTTGTTTATTCTGCAAATGTTTCGCCATTTTGGGAAACAAGTCCCAAATAACAGCACAGCTGCTCTCTGGTCTATGTACCTCCATGAGATGGAAGGCTGATTCCAGCCTACTATGGTTTTACTCCCCATTACTGACTACTTAAGTAATAGTAACTTCCTTGTCTTCGTAAGATTATTTGAAAAATACGATGGTTCAACATGACTGGATACAGCCTCTTGTATTTTTAAAGAGACTGCGGGTTTACCTATGCATTCAACAGATTAAAATACTTCTGTCTTGCGTACTAGTGTGTGCACAGGAATGACGCAAAATAAAGACGGATTCTTTTCACAGACAACAACTTGGCATTTCCCAGGCCAGGCGTGCTGGTGGAGCTAAGGCTTGCTTTCATTGCACGTACACAAACAACGTTTCTATAGAAACAACTGAAGCAGTATTTCTCTTGCTTCCTTAACAAAATCTGACAGAATGTGTACGTGATCTGTCAGTCATATTCCCTTTCTGCTTTGGTCTCTTAAAGCATACTTACTTTTACGTTTTGCATGCTTAGGTTAGGAGAGCTGGCTGCCTACGCAGCTGAGATGTAGGATGCTGCCACCTGAATATGTTGTCGTCTCTTTCTCCCTGCCAGCTGTAGTCACTAGGTTCCTAATGTCGCCTATCTGTGCCAAGTGTCCCAAGTGAGGAAGTGCAGAAGCATGCTTCAGTACAGCTGGTACCAGCTCCCGTTTTAAGCTGATGGAAAATTAACGATACCAGCAGGAGCTGGATATGGGCCTTCACATTCAAAGTGCTCATCTCAGGGTGTATTCTGCATTATCAGCATGATGACTAACACCGAAGGAACTACCTCCTCTGGACCCACTGCAGTTTTACCAGTTCATGCAAGATTCAGAATTCTTCTTGAAGTCTTATATACAGGTTGTATCTACTCCCCAAGCCTCCAGCCTAGGTTATTCTTTTATTTGTGACTTGTGGAAATACTACAGTGTGTTCTTAGCTGTGCGTGAGAGGCCTTCCAGGGAAATGGAGCTGCTTACAGAAGGATGAGCTGGCCAGAGGGGAGATGTCATGGACAACATACTCTCTCTTTCTATACTTTATTTTGTTCTACAAATACAGTACAAAAATAGAGGCTTCTCTGAACATGATTAAATGTAAGTCATTTTCTTGCATTTCAATCTTTCCTCTGTGACAATGTCCAACAACGACTAGACTGTATTCCCCTCTATTTTTGAAGAGACAGTGTCAGTGTAATTTAGTTATAAAAATACTGCAAAAGACAGATCAGCATTTCTATTACAAAACTGCAGGAAAAGCTTGTGTAGATTTAACATTCCTCTCAACAGTTTTTAAATGCTTAGGTACTAGATAACATTTACAAGAACTCTCTGGTTTCAGTGAATTTAGTTTCTGACAATGACACTCAGCCAGTTTTACATGTTTTGCTCCAGAACATATCCACATGGTCTTGATAAAACAAAACTGAAATAAATATGTAGATATTCCAATTACTTAAGAAGACATAATGAATTTTAAGTTTGAAATGAGGACAGGCCTTCTCCCTTCTAATGCACAAGGTTTCTGAAAGCAAAGTAAGACTGTAGGCTGAAAAGCCAAAACTGAGTTTTCACAAAAGGCAGGTATTCTTCAGAAAGTAAATTTTCAGATTCTTCCAAATCTTGATTGCATGTTTCTTTACACTTTAAAGGGAGTATTTCCCCTTCTGTGATGATGGGACAGTTAGTAAGACCAGAACTCTATCTCACCACTGATTTGGATAAGGTATGAATTGCAGAGGGCATTAGTAGTCCTTTGCCCAGCTCACCACAGAGTGTGAAATAGCAGCTGCACGCTTTAGTTCTGAGCAACCAGGAAAAACCAGAAAGGATAAAAATGGGAAAAGGCAGTGCTAATGAAAGGAATGCCTCAGAAACCAGAATTATACGTGCCAAGTGATACAAAAGAGAGCAATAAACTCCAACAGCACAAAGTGATGTTCTCAGAAGGTACAACTGCACATCTGCCTCTCCAAAGTCCAAGGATAAAAGCATGAATCTAATTACCCGTGATAGCAAAAGAAACTCTTGATACTGAATTAGGTTGGTCCCTGATAGCTCAGAAACACAAGTGCACAGGAAGACTAAGTCCTCCCCTGGCAAAGGATACTTTTGCTGTGACTATTGATCTTGCATCTGGAAATGGCAAAGAAAAGCTTGTTCTCATCAGAGTTTCTCAAAAGGGAACAACTGTGCTGCTTCTCCTTTCTTTTCTCGCTTGCTCTTTCTGGTTGTCTTCTCTTCTTTTTTTTTCTCTAACTGGCGATTTTGGGGCCAAGAAATGGCCACATTCCCTACTGCAGTCTCTGAACTTGGACCTCCTTCTTCATCAGAAGAGAATCCCGCTCCTTTCTCTGTCTGAGGTGCTGACAGCTCAGTCTGGAAAAAAACAGGCATGAAAATTGAAAGGTTGCTCTAGAAATCACTAGTAACTACCCCTTTCTAAAAGGGCTTCTCTTCCGTCACAGTGACACTTAATGACATTACAAAAGTTGGTTGCTTCTATTCCTGGATGTCAAGCATTCTTTCAACACAAGTGAAATATTTTTGATGACAGAATAAAAATCAACCTGCTTTAAAAAGATCGTGCTTTTCACCTTTCTCAATGGGGAAAACATTAAGAACTAAAACATCTGACTTCATAACAAAAAGCAGCCCCCTCAAAAAAAAGAGATCACTAATAGAAATGCAGACTACCTTGATAGAGTAGCGTTGCTTCAGTCTCTCTCTGATGAGAAGTCCTTTGGTCAGCAGCTTCCAGTTCCCCAGAGCTCTTTTCTCACGTTTCTGTGTGGGATTGTTATTGAAAAGAGAAAAATTTACTATCGTAAGTTTCAATGTATTTAGGCCCACAGAAAACGGAAGTGTAAAGATTTTAAACTACTGTTAAAAAAAACCATGCCAACTTAAATGTGTCACATTAAAAGTTTATAGGCCAGTAGGATTCTTAAGAGTAAAATGTATTGGTGTCCAATTATCTGCTAAATACATGAATTACTGTCACTTTCCAATGTGCACCCTGGCTGTGTAAATTACACCAGAACCACCTCCAAAACTTTCACCTCATATGTGTATTCCTCATTTTTGTTTCCAAGCAGCCACGGAAAACTATTCCAGAGTATGCACTATTTCAGATATTGCTACACATTTGTATTACATCCCACCGCAGTCCAGACAGCAAGCCCAAAATGGGGCATTCGGGGGATGCAAGTAGCCCTTTACGGTCACAGAGCTCTGTGTCTGTTGCTTACGCAGCCCACCCGTGTTTGACTGTCCACAGTTCCAATGAAATTTCCTTAATAAATGTAACAATAAGGAAGCTGCAAAAATAATTCTCACCTCCTTCTCCTTCTTTTCTATTTCTGCTTGTTCATTCTCCCAGGCAGCAAGGAGGACCTCTTTATACTCCTCACAGACAACGTAGCCATCAGTACTAGGAAGGAGAACACAATCCTCTGTCAGCTACTAGAAGAAAAAAGAAAGGGAGCGAATGCCTGATAACCCAGCCAAACCAAAAGCTACTGAATACTGACAGAACCGTCTGTCTCATAGGATCTAAGTGTGTAACTGATCACATGCGCTCCTTAACACAGCATATACAACTTCTGCAAGACACGAAAATCTGTTAGCTGCAACAGAGCAGCTTTACGTACACTGCGTGCGAGTAGCCGCCATGAAAATCAAATCCAGTGACGGCTTGAGCACAGTCAATGTCCAACTTCCGTGCCAATCTGTTCAGATTTGGGAGTCTCAACTGTACACAGCCAATGGGTAACATGGATGGCAGGAAGAGATACACGTTTCCATATTCATTCCGAGGAACCTGTCATTGCAAAATTAAAGAGAAATGGTGACACTCCTGCTCTCTGGAGAGAGGTGAAAATTCCTGCTGCAACTCAGGGACTCTTCCTGCCTTCTGACCTGCTACATTCCACTCCAGTATTCGATTAAGATTCACATGACAAGGCACAAGCCTAGATTTTAGCTGCATGGTTATCTCCTAGCTGTGTTCTCTGCCCAGGCCTTGTTACTCAGGCTGTAATGCAGAGAATTAGGAAAACAAACATGGGTAGGAAAATTAGATCAACAAAATTATAAAGTTAGCAGTCTGCACTGCTAGCACTCATTACTTGTACTCAGGGAAGAAAGGCCTCAGTGAAGTTTTGACCATTTCCTCCTGGGTGCAGTTACCTCTGAACTCTTAATCTTGAATCCAGATGTTATTGACTGATCTCACCTCTGAAACGTGCAACTTCAGGAAAAACAAAGCCCACAGCTCCATACAAACACTTCCTTTAACACCAGCCCTCTGCCTTGCTAGCTACCTTTCCATCCACTGCTACAGGCGGCTGATACTCCTCTGTCTGCCAGCGACCAAACAGTGCCAGGTCCTCTTTGTCCCGGTTTGCAGGTTCTGCAAGGCGTGCCTTCCTCGCCTGGTTGGAAAATCCTTTCACCATCTGTGCAAATACAATGACCGAGCCTGTAACACCACCGCAAGAAGCTGCCAGTGATTTCAAACTTTCTAGGATGTCAAAGGAGAAGGCTCTGGGAGAGAAGAAATGCCTATTTCCTAGCTTCAGTATCCACTGCTTATAAATAACCCATGGCACCTGTGTGCAACAGGGAGCCAGATCCTGCAGTTCATATAAAACACTAGGATGCCTTTGAAGAAGGTGAAAAGGGTTCAGTTCTGCTAGACACCCTTGGGGTGGGAAGAAGAGATAGCTGGGCTTTGGGTAGTATATAGGAACTATAGGCATATTATGTGGACAGATTCACAAAGCAGCTACCACAAGCCATGCAAGCGAGAAATCCACATCTGCTGGCAGAGAGAAGGCAAAAACCAAACCAGAATTGAGCTTGAACTTTAGAGGACAGATGTGTTGCACAGGAAGAAGTCAAACTCTCTTACCTTGTAAGGCACTTCTCCAATCCTCACCACCCGAGCTTGCTTCAGCCAAGTGTCCTTGGAGTGCAGGGTGTGTACACAATCTCTAAAAAGGCCAGAAGGAAGCAACTGTAAGAATTTTGAAGTCTCTCCGTAAGAGCCTTCCAACCTGTTACTCACATGTTAGGAATGGTAGAAAAGCTGTATCTAAGTGATATGCAAATGCTGTCTGAGCAGCTAAATGCCTCACCCTGTCTTTGCATGTGGCCTGAGACTACTGCTGCTACCATTGTGGTCTTCACGCAAATTAGCCCTTAGATTTGTTATAAAGGTCACAGTCGCACATGACAACATGTGCACAACTCACCTGGAGTAGACAGCCTCTCCCCTGCAGTACCCTAGGATAGCAGCTGACTCAGGATAGATCGCCTGGTATTTCAAGAGGTGCCTCTTCAGTGCATAAAGAGGGTGGTTTTTGTACTCTCCAATTGCTGTTGGTAGAGGCTGATCTTGAAGCTTAACTTGAAACTGTAGGAATTATACAAAGAAGAGTCATTTCACAACTCTCTTGCACTACCCTTTGTAAGAAAGTAAGAATGATTATAATACGGATCAAACGAAAAAACCACCAGAAACTTAATCAGATGAGCCAACAGACCAAAGCATTCTTGTTGCAAATAGGTACTTAGATATATACCCAGATCTAAGCATTTTAGAGACTCTCTCCAAGAAGGGTAATGCTAAACTGTACAGAAACCACATTAGTAATTTTCCAGCATAGGCTCTCCAGTACTTCTGCTATGTAAATTTCTCTGCATAGCTTCCATTTGATATTATTTTAATCTATCATTGTATATTCCCTTTAAAATATGCTCAATCTGAACATTCCAAGCTCAAACAGAAACTTCCTTCTTCATGGAAAGATTCTTAATGATTTTTGCCTGAATGAGAATCCACAGACTGGACTCCTGGCACTAAGTGTCCTGAATAACCTATTGCCATTTACCTCATTTTCCTCCTTCTTGTCTCTTTCCACACAGGGACTTTTATATGGCTGCAGCGTGTCTTTCCACCACTCAGGGTCCACACGGCTCTTCCTCGTTGCGGTCATCCATACTGGGTCATATCTTTGTGTCACATCCCTCACACTCCCATCATTATCAAATCCCACAATGTAGAAGAGCGGCTTTGTGGCGTATGTGAAGCACAGCTGGGGCTGGCCAACGTTACCATGAACACAGTCTACACATACCCACTTGTCCTCACATTCAAGGAAAACCTCCAGCCACTGGTCTGTGCCCATTGCTTTCCTTGCCTTCTGCTGTCCATCATCCTCATCACTAGAAATTATTTTGCTTCTCTTTCTCTGTGCATGAGGCAAGGCTGGAGCTGTACTTTTTGATGGCCTAGACTCAGCTCCACATGAATTTTTTGAGAGCCTCGATTCTGAAGTCTCAGGTTTAGGGCTTTTTATAGCCGTTACCTTTGATTTCTGGGAGCCCAGTGAGCTCCTCTGCCTTTTAGAAACAGTTTCAAAGTCTTCATCAGAGAGGTCACTCTCCTCTGAAACCTCAAAGTCCGAAACACTGCCCTCATCACTTCCACTCTCTTCTTTGTAACACACTTTGGAGGCCACTCGTCTCCGGCGATCATTCTTGGGCCTCACTGGCACATCTTTTTCCACTAAACTACTCCCTTCATTACTAGACTCCTTATGTTCCTGGCTGCCTGTAGTCCACCTTGATTTGCGTGTCCTTTTGGTCTCAGCAGTTTTGGGTTTCTTTGGCTCCTTGTTGTCTTCTTCATTCTCTGAGGATTTCTCATCCTGCTTGGCTTTTTTGCAGGGGCATTTTTTTGCCACAGCTTTGGGTGTTGTGGCAGAGCTCTCCTGCCCCTCAGAGGTACCGCTGAGAGATTTCCTCTTGGATGAGCTTTTTTCCTGCAAAGAAACAGGCAAGGTGACTTTTATCACCATGGCTAAGAATATGTTAAAAAAAACCCCCTGAAATTAGCACGAGGTGCATGCAGTCCAAAGGTTGGCAAGTATGGTCAATCTGCATGTCTTAAGGACTTGAAAACTTCAGGCAAATAGCTGAAGAGAGGTGTACTCACGCAGCAAGTGTTTGCTGTCTAAGCTTTAAACAAATGTAAAACCACTAGAGCATAAGTAGTCTTTGCTGAACCACACAAAATACGTGTTTTTTTTAAAGGAGAAACCTAAAAATTAAGTGTTTGCATCTTCTGCACTATAGACAGAACACTGTCATCACCCTGGTTTATGCAGTAAATGATTCACTTCAAGCTGCAACAGCCAAAAGTTTTTTCAATCTTACTCTCTAAATCAGTGACCTATTCCTTATTCCACATACCCAACAAATACTACCTTTGCTCTGGTCTCCTTGAGAGGGACAGGCTGAAAAGACAGCACGAGGCGACAGAGCAGCTGTAATGCTCGCAGAATAATTAAAAATATCTGCAAAAGAAAAAATAAAGCATGTTTAACCTTCTTTCAAGGTATATAAAAAAACCTCTTGAACCTTTTAGAACCTGTGCTCTGGCACAATCATTTTAATTCCTACCTTTTACCCAGTGCTGTATACACTGACACAGATGTGTAGGCAGCCCAGTTGCTATAGTATTAAAGCACCGCAGTCTTCTCTGGCTCTTACTTATGTTACTACTGTGACAGGGGTACTGCTGTTAACTCACAGATGAGGAACTAGTTCCTAAAGAGGCTAAATGACCCATCCTGCTGGAGCAAATGCACTAAGACACCCAAATCCCATCCACCCTATCAGTCTCTCATTCTCAAGGAAAACTGAATGACTCCAAATCCTGCCTCCCAAAGATGGCCAGAGCCAACCACATACCAACAGCTGAACCCAGCAGAAACACCAGCCATTCAGAGAATGTCATTACAGTCACAACTCAGTGGCTAACAGCTGTGACCTAGCAACTGCCTTCCTACATGGGACTCAACTGAGGCTGCCCAAGCAAGGCTTGCTTTGTCTTTTCTTCCTGCCCCAGGAAGTGGCATCTCTGCATTTCCACTGCAAAGCCACCACAACAACTGCTTCCTGCTTTGCAGCAGAGAAGCTGCAACATTCCACTTTATCAGCAACATGGCAGAGCTGCAAGCCATGCACCTGCAAAGCAGCAGCTCGTTTCTGCTCTTTCAAATGTCAATTTGATCTCCTGTGTTTCCCACTCCCTCAGCTGTTTTACCAAAATCTGTGTGACTCGAAGCAACTGACTCCACTTCTTCCCCTAATCCAACTCCACTACAAGATGACTGTAGAGTTGAAGTCCTTTTGAAGCCTTGTCATTGGGCTGCTCTAAATCAAAGCTCGTTTCCTTTGGCCTTCAGTGGTGACTCGTAGTAACAAACTACCAACCTTCAACCCAAAGATCTGTAAAGAGTTTCTCTGGCTGCAAATAAGCCCAAGAATTTCCTCGCTCAAATTAGTATTTCAGAAGAAACATATTAAGCTGGTTTTCTTTGATCTTTTTCTTTGATCCATATAAAGAAGCCAAAGCATGCTTAGGAACAAGTAGCTATACACTACACATAAAGTCAGCCACAGCAGAACACGGAGCATGCAGTGACACCAACCAGAACTAGAGGCTCCAGTTAGGCACAGTTCAAATGGAACAGTTTAATCACAGGACTCCAGATAAAAATAGAACAAAAAAAAAAAAAGCCATGGAATCACGTAAGTCACCAATTTGTTTTCTCCAAATCCATCCCTCAAACACCACTTTGTGTATGACCTGACAGCACTACAGCACTGATCTAGCATCCAAACTCAGCAACTGATCCTGCACTTCCCAGTCACTTACATGAACCAACTCTTCAGCATCTCGTGCAGCATAGATGGCAAAGCGCCTCTCCAAGGTTGACTGAAGCGACTCCCCTTTTTCAGTGGAAAGCTCATAATTGACAGTGAAGGTTCCAACAAACCTGAAATATGAGACACCTACTTATTGTTTGTGACTGTATTGTGAAACTTCATACTTCACCCTTTCCTTCTGTAAAAAGGACAGACTCTCACCCTCGTATTTAAAAACAGAAAAATCACTGAAAATTGGTAATCATATTTACCCCTCTCCCTGAACCCTGTCTCTACATTCTACGTGACAGCATGATTAGGAGAGAGAATTTTACCATTTCACCAAGTTGGAAAGGTAGAGAAGGTCCACTTGGCCTGCAGACACTTTTGTGAAGTGGGTGGGGATGATGGACAGACCAATGGCATGAAGATCTGGCTGGCTGCAGATCCTGTTTCTATAGAAACCATTTGCTAATAAACACAAGAGGTGAACCTGAGAGAAAAAAGTTTCTACGGTGAGTTCACAAGGTATTTTCTTTGCTGGAACTACTGTCCAGGGTAAAAGACAAGGAAGGCTTTACTGCCGCTTCTAACAGAGACAGGCAACAATGAATCCTCCCAAGCATACTCAGGGTGGACACAGCGTTGTCTTCAGATCACCATCAGAAGACAGTAAAGCCTTGAAGTCCCTGTCAGTGTCTTCTGCTCTACATGACTGACAGTTTACCCCTGACAGAATGCGCAGATACAAACTCAATAGAGAAATATACACCCTACTCACATCTGCTTTGACTTAGAATTTTACTAATGCAGACACTGATGTTTCTAACTTACAGTTTAGAACTCTAATGAGCCTTTGTCAGGACTACTGACTTTTTATTTTTTCAATTCTAGCCATGGCCCCCCATGATTTCATCAAAATTCTTTTCTTCTGCATTACAAATCAGTTCAGACATCTTTGTGCTCAATTTTTTCTCTGCCAGGGTTCTCTGTGACCAATACCTTATGTGTGTCCTCACGAACCTCCTTGCTGAAACGTTTCATCATTCTCCGAAGATACATCTCAAACTCAGCTTTCCTTTTTTCTCTGCATAGGATTACAAAAGAAATGAATGTTGTGGCTTTTCTATGGACCTGCCTTTCTAGATTCCTGAACTGGATCAGTTCACAAATAGAATCCATCCCAGAGAATCTTCTGTGCACACTTAACAAAAGTTTAGTTACTAGCTATGTGAACAGGCATGCAGGATGCACACAACTAATAAACTGTGAACTCCACGTACCTGACTACTGAGAGCTTGGGTATATTCAGATGGCCTAACCTAATGTGCCTACAGTTTCCTACCAGACAGCTTTGGACAGCTCCGTAATAAACTTATAATTCACTGTCTGAATTGTTTGACTTTTAGCTTACTGCTAGCATTCCATTCAGATTCCTGGAAAAACAGTTTTCTCTTCACTGATGAAGTCTTTCAACTTAGAGGTAATAGATATTCTGGTTGCTTTGCTATGAAGTGCCCACCCTGTAACAGCATGGGACATCATCAGGCCTCCAGCTGCCACACAAAGAAATCCTTCCTTGGTATAACGCTCCCAGATGCCAGGGGCATTAGTTTGACCCACCTATTCACACCTCAGGTATGAATACCCAGAGGCTTCCACCTGAGCTGTTAAGATGTTTACAGTAAAACAATGCCATTCACCCCAGCTCTCCTTGAAGAGAGTTACTGCTGTCCCTGGTTTGGAAATGTAGATATTAAAACACAATAAAGTTACATGCTTGATTTTCAAGGAAGCTGAAAAGCCTCGATTCCTGCCAACTTCCATTGAGGATTCCTGGTAAAATTGTCAGTGTGTAAACTGTTCTCCATCCCATGACCTCACATCATTCCAACTCAACAGTCTGCACAAAGCAGGGACTTCCACCCAGAAAAAAGCAAGTCAGTGACAGTCAAGACAGCATATTTTTAACTTCATCCTTTAACGGCCCTCCACTATATTCCCTGTTCTTACCTCCTCTCTCTTTTCTTCATCTGCTGTGGGGTTTCAATCTCTATCTCGACAGGATTGCTTGGCAGCACCACTGCCGGAAGAACAGCAGCTTCTAACTTATCTGTGGCAGGTTCCTGGAGTTCTGGAAAAATACAATATTACTAAATGATAAGTAAACACGGAATAGATGACCCAGGGAGGTCTGACAATGGGATAAGAACCTACGTATTCCTTCTCAAGTGTTCACACAACCTACAAACAGAATATCCCGATTCTCTTACCAGCTCCTGGATCTTACACAATACTGTGTCTGCTCAGTTATTTCAAATAACTATGGGATGCCAGTCACCTGCTGCTGAGGAATCAGCTCAAACAGACTAATGACAAGTGACTGTCACAAGCAAACTCAATCAGGAGAAAGGTGACTGACGTAGATGTGACTTGAAGAGTACTTCTAGAGTAGCAAAGAAAAAAACTGATAGGTATTCACTTTAGAAGGCATAAATCTGTAGCAGCAAAATAAGAATATTATGATCATCATTAGTCTTGTCACAGTTTGTTGATGGCCACCCAATCAAACGGCTCAGTTGGTTTCATCTCCACTCTCCTTTACTGGGAAGTTGCAGTTTTGAATCTTCAAACCGACTATTCTTTGCTGCTCAGTATCAGAGAACACAAACAGCTGAGAAAGTGCTTTGTGCAGGGCAGCATAATTTTAACGTAAGCCAACAAATAGTCAAATTCAAGGCACCACCATAAGGTTAGTAGTTGTCTGGCTTTTTTCTACTTTGGAACCATTCTAAAAGCATCGTGAGACATGAGCTTTTAAAGATACAGATATGCACATGGAGCATACTTTAGGTATACAGGATATATACATTTACCTGAATCCAAATGAGAAATGGTTCAAAAATCAAATTTAAAAAAAGAAAGCATATAAGAATACTCCTTAAAGTGCATCAATATAAAATTGTTACCTTCCACATCCTCCCATTCATCTTCACTTTCATCATCATCATCGTCAGTATTGTCTTCATTCACCTCTTTTTTAACAGGAGATTCTCTCTTCAATTTTGTGTCTTTCTGAGGGGTCTTCAGCGAGTCACTGTTAAAATTATCAAAATGTCTTTACCAACAGGAAATGTAGGTGCTTGTTTATTCAAGAAAAATAGAGAAAGAACATACTAAAAATAGGGAAGCCAATGAACCATGACCTCTGCATCAGTAACAACAGATTGACTATTTGACAATTAAACCACAGATACCTTCTCTGTAAAGCAAGCTGTCTTTGTCATAAATAACCATGGGCTCAATGGAGCAACATTTTTTTCAGTGCAAACTTAGGTTCTGATTCTGCAAGGATGTTTAGGAAGGAAAGATGCCTGAACCTACAAAAAAGCCCATCCTTTATAACAGCTTGTACAAATGAGTCCTTGGAGAAAAGGTTCACTGAATTATTTGTTCTTACTGAACCTTCAAAGTGTACTGAAACTGGAACTGTTTCTGTTTCACTACACTAATACCCAAGGCTCTGGCTGGCCAATGAAATGAGACCAATCAGTTTAATTTCTTTTTATTAATTCATTTGCTATAGCAATCTACACAGGCAAACCATGCTGATATTATATTTGGATCAAAAAACACCAAAGAATGGTATGTTTGAAGATTTCTGTTCATCATTTTAAACCCAAATCTCAGGCCAACATTTCTATTCATGCTGGATTCCATAATGCCTCCCTAGTCCCATGTAAAAACTGTAACAAGTGAAACAAAATTTTATATTTAAACAATTGAATTTGAAAAGGCTCACATATTTGCTTCCCATATAGACTATATTCCTCAGGACTGACTCTGCAATGAATAAGACAGTACTTCTGTTCAGCTATGTGACACAAATGTACTAAATCAGACTGATAGCCTAAAATAAACTGCTGGCATGCACATATGCAGCACTGGGCCCTAAACAAACAACATGAAGAGAAAGCTCCTATAGACTTGAATGATAAGTAAACTTACTTGCACGTTTCCTCTTTGTTACAATTCCCTTTGTTTCTAGTAATTTTTTTAGTTTCTTTTACTAGTGTTTTCGCCCCTTTTTGTTTTGCAGGCTTATTTGCTGAGTTGGAAACTCCAGTATCACAATCTTCTTCCTTCTTCCTAGCTGGAGCTTTTGAGTTGTTCTTCTTTATGCTGGGATTTTTCTCTTCAAAATCATCTGCATGGGACAGAAGAAAGGAAGATATGTTAAAGGATGAAGTTCAATCTCCATGGCAATCAGAAACAATAATTCCACGGACTTCATTACAGCCAGCTACAGAAGAAAGTGAGCATTCACAATGATAAGCATGTGATTGTTTCTGAATAAACAGGTAAGAATTGAACAACGAAACCTTTTTAAGGAAAATACTCATAATAATGTAATGCACAAGAAGTACATACAGATTCCTATAGACCTACCAATGGGGTCAGCTGAAAAACAAGCATCGCACTTGCAACTCACAAGAAATTATTATTTTGTGTAGCTGCTCTGGAGCACTTTATTCAGGGCACCTCCTGGGACACGGACCCACTTGTCAGGGCCGCCTCCACCAAAGCTGAGGCGAGACAAACCCTCAGCGGGTCGCTCGGTGCTTGATTTTCAGCCTTTGTCAGTGCCTCCAGACAGCGTGTGGGGCCCAATTCATACCGGGATTTAAACCCCCCGTTTCTCCGTGCCAGTCGTCCCGCCCTCTGGCACTGGGGAGAAGAGAGTTATCCACGCCTCCGGCCTGAAGTAACAGCCCCTTCCCTCACGGGCGCTGCCGCGGTCCGGCGCTGCGCTAAGAGCGAGCTGACAGCCG
>NW_009630445.1:0-21277 GCF_000690535.1 Cariama cristata
AAAAAAATCATGTTCTTTGTAATATAAAGAGCTAATAAAATGATAGATAATGAGTAGGATTTTTCAGATTATAATCATGAAGTTTTCTAATTCTCAAAACGACTGGTAAAAATCGCATTTCTTTTTCCCTCGCCCCCCCCAAAAACTCATGCAGATCATGCTTCTAACTTTCATGCTTTATCATTGATGGGGTGTGTTTTTTAAGTAAAAACTGACAGGCCCAAACAGAAATACTGTCTGTTTTCAGGTGCCTGTGATTTCTGCAGCGACAAGTTTTGCTGGAACTTGTTTGTGTTAGTAGCAGGAATTGCCACCGTCAAAAATAAAAGACTAAAACAGAAAACAAAATTTCTCAAGAAAAGATTTTAAGTACATCTCTCACATAATCTTCATAACCACCTGCAGTTAGATCACTCTCTCATTCATTACTACTATGAAGAACAATATGAAAAAAACATATATATTTCAAACGAGACAGCCTGCCTTGCTGTCACCCTTCACTCCCAGCTCGCCCTCCCTTGCAAAGCCGTCTGTGCCCGCGGCTCTCTGACACATGAAGTGGATCTTCAGTTTTACAAACAGCCGGAAGAATTATTTTAGCAAATGCTTATTAAAACGCAGGGTCCCTCCTTCCTCATCACACGCTTCTCTCTCTATTCTTTGCTCTCGTTCCAACTTGAGCGTGAGGCTCCTATTAACGTAAATGTACCTTAAGAAGCCAAAACATAGACTGATGCTTGTCTTTCCATGGTGGCACCGTATAGCACAGTAACTTCTGGAGCGCAGCCACCATTCAGTCACACTGACCTGCGGTTACACAATGAGCTACAAGCTTTGTACATTTTTAATAGCAGGGGAAAAAGCTTTTAAAATGGCCATTTAGCTGCAATTTACAAAATTTTTTTAGCATTTGCAAGTTTTATATTTTTCTTTCTGAGAGGTTAAGTGATGGGAATATGAATCAAACCATCGTTTAGATACTGCTCATGCTGCACAATAGCATTCTCTAATGAGAAATTATTTTGTAATTTATATTAAGATCCAGCAAATACATTTGATTGTATAGGGTAGAATTATGCAGACAAAACTGTTGTGACCAGTTTACAGAATATATAGACATATATGCGTATGTATAAATGTGTTTCTGGTGACAAAATCTTGCCTACAAAAAGCGCTACTTCAATTTAAAAGGAAATTTCAAATTTCCCTTAGAGACACTAATTTTCTACTATAATCACTTAATAATATTTTCGTAATTTAACACCTAAAGCTTTCAAGCAGCCATCAGACAGCATAGTACTTTAGCAAACAAAGAAATAAATTAAGTAGAAGGTCAGAAGAAAGCATGAGAAAGCTAAAATTACAAAGGAAACAGCAGTAATGGTGGATATGTAAGACTAAAATATGGGTGGGTATAACCTGCATTATTGTCTAACGTGATCTACTGACCCTATAGCTACGTGTATGTCTATGCACTATTCCTGTCTTTTATTATGTAGAACAAATGGTTGATAACTACTGCAGTATATGAAATGGTCATTTCACTGCAACCAACAGAGTATCAAACCATGACATATTTTCAACACACAAGACGTACTTGCCTTTGGACAGGCCTTAAATATTTGGCATCGCCGAAACCATTATTGAACATTTTTGCCAATGTCAATATGTTTCTATCACTTTGAAAGACTCAGAGGTTAAAATCTGGCTTTTGTTTATCTTACAGGTTCAGAATATCCAAGCCAGGGAGGGAGAAAGAGAAAGCACATACTGACTTTTTAAATTTACCTCTTCCGTGTATTTGTTGGCTACTCAGGATATACATGCATATAAATTTTTCAGTAACTTTCCTGTGCAAACAAGCAAGAAATAATTTTATCAGTACTCCCTGGGATATACCTATCTATCTCTATATTTGATATCTGTAAGGAAAAGTTTAACTATACAGATATTTTGTTTTTAATCACAGCAAAGTGTTACCAGATTTATTGACTGTGTAGATTATACTTGATTAGTAGGGATATGTAGCTATACCTAAGCTCTCGGACATCTGAGAGCAGACCATGTCTCTAAGAAGGGGCCAGGATGCTGCGGAAGCTGGGAACACCCTTGGGTCCTTCAGCAAAGATACAAGTTCCCAGCTGTCACAAGATAAGCCCAAGCTGCACATTTTACTAGTTCCTCTTCCCAGTCTATAGTGCCACTTTTGTACTTTAATACCTTTCTCCGTCTCTGCTTTGCAGCAAACGACATGTTTTGCAACTGGCTTTCTCCGTAGGAAGAATGCCTGCCGTATCAGCCCCACACCGAGCGGCACAGCGTTATGAGCCTGCAGAGTACTCCTTCTGGCGAGTCTAAATGAGCAAGTATACGGAAGAAATGTTGGCAGGAAAGATTTTCAATTCGGTAAATTTTTAACGTAAGTAATTTATGCAATGACAATACATTCTCTGATCATCTTTGTAGCACAGAAAGTGACGCCGAGTCCTTTGCAGGGCAGCAGCGCCAATTTAAGCGCCGCCAGCCCTCCCAATGCACTCACAACCTCCCCAGCCTCCCAAGCAGCTCCTTAACTGTCTGGCTGTGCTCCTTAGCTCGTTCCAGGCCTCCGGTTTGTGAGCCAAATGATTGTGCCGAGGATGCTCTACTGAGAAAAGAAGTCTGCATAACTACATGTTTAACCTGACAACATCCAGTCTTGTGGAAATCTGCTGATCACTACTACCTTCTTTGGTGGAGCTCCAGCGCATAGTTTCTTGCTCTCTTGAGCATAAGCCCCAAGAGAGTGGGTAAGTTGTTAGCAGTAGAGGGTGAAATCAGCTTTCCCACACACATCAGCTCAAAAACGCTTTCTTGAGACAGTATTACATTAGGAATTAGTTATTCATAAAAGGACTTGACGACCTGGGAAATTTTCATTTATTTTGGAGACTTATATGAGAAATAAGTGTGCTAGAACTTAATTGAGATTGAGATTTATTGTTTTATAAGTAATTTGAAATGTTGATGTATTTACTCAAAAGAACTATAGTAGCCTAAATACTTACCAGTCACAGGATCTCTTTCTTATCAGCAGCAGAACATCGTAAATTATTATTTTTATTATAAATACATATATATGCACACAAACTCATAATTTATATTTATGTAAATTTAAATTACCTGTTCATAAATTGACATGAAGTTTTTGAAGTGGCTGATGTTCTTTGATTCTAGTCCAAAGTCTTTGATGTTAAAATAGTAAGAATTGTTCATTTAGAATGTGCTATTGGCTTACTAAATTTTTTTATTATGGTCTTAGAAAGACATGGGGGTCTTTGACATCAAGAAATTAAAAATTAAATTGTAAGTGCTAGATATTTTAACTAAGCGTAGTTACACATTGTTATTCAAATATTTTCTTTTTAGAAATCTGAGTAAATTCTGAACTACTGCAGTTGTGGCGTAAATCAAACAAGAAGACATTCCTTAGAGTTCAGCTTACAAGAATGACTATTTCATAGAATCGTTATGGTTGGAAGAGACCTCAAAGATCATCAAGTCCAACCGTATACCTGATGCCACCATGTCTACTAAACTGATTTTGCAATCAGACCAATATAGTGTAGCTCTGATTCCAGTGTTTCAAGCAAATAAAATCTTTCTGATGTCAATGCAAGAGAGAAACTTTTGTTATGGCACAGACTTAAAACAAAAGCGTAAATTGCTTCTCCTTTATTTAGAGCACATACAAATGCAGAGTACTGGTAGCTCTGGCTGTAGAAGACTCTATATAGCTATTGCATATGGTTTAGCCTCAAAGCCTTTTCTTATTCAGGGAATAAGAAACCCAAATGAGTGTACAGGATTGCTCTAATATTTAAAATATTTCTTGATCAGGGTTATAATTTTTCTAGAAAACACAAATTTGTTCCTTTTGTTGTGAAGCATTTTGCTACATATGCTGCTGATATATTCAAAGCTGTTATGGTAATCTAGCAACCACGAAAACATAGCAATCAAATATTTGCGTTGTTAATTTCTGTCAGGATATTCATAGGAGCAGCATAAGATATATTGGTGTACTATTATTACGAAGATCTATTTTTTCATATGGTTAATCAACTTTGGTATCAATATATAACTGACCAGATACTACTTCTCACCTATTAACAACTGAATATTAATATCCATTTGATATTAAAAACTATAAAATTCCTTCTTTTTACACCATACTTTCATATGGGTGATAAATTACACAGAGCAGATCATAGACATACCCACTTTTTAGGAGACCTGGACTGATAAAAGTACAGAAATCACAAATGGCTAATCAAATTTGTTCTTCATTTCACTAAAGAGAAAGTTATGACCCTTCAAGCAATAAAAACATCTCCTGTTCAATAGTGATAAATAATCACAGATGTGTTCTTAGCTCAGGTGCCTGGGTGAGGTGGGATGAATAAATGCCACTTAATTCAAGCCATTGCCTTTGTGAGTGGCACACCACAGAGAGTAGTTTTACTGTACGTGTGGTACTAGAGTACCTCTCTACTAAATAAATTTTAAAATTCAGTCCTAGATATTCACGTGTCTGACCTCTTCAGGCCATTAAGTCTGTGAAATACCCAGCTCAATGCTACAGTTCTTTTTTTCACTCTTATTTTCCTAATATGGCTACCACCAAATAAGTATTCATTTGATATCAGTAGTGGCTATTTAAAAAAAAAAAAAAAGGGGGAGTGGGGAAGAGAACCTCACTAACCAAGGCTTTTAACCTTGTACTGAAACTGCTATGAAAACTGAAGAAAGAAACAAAAATACTGACAAAAGAATATAAAATATTAATGTTCCTGACCAGTAGTTCCTAACTACTAAAGTAGTTACTGTACCACAGTGTTATAAAGGACTGATCTTTTTGTTAGATTACCCTGCTAAAACGGCTGTGAATGGTTATTGCAGTGGAGTATTTAATTTTTAATTTAAAGACTGAATGGATAGCGTGATGTAGTGATGCAGAGATTTCATCTAACTACTACTTTCCCTGTATTTTAAATGTAAGGTTACTGAACTTATACCAACACACTTCTAATTCCTTTAAGTAAAGTTTATTGTTCTTTGAGTATTTCAAGTCTAAGGGAGAACTAGGGATAAAATACTGGAATAGTAAGTAACGAACAGATTAAAGAACACATTTTCAAGATATTCAGTCTGTACAAACATTAGTTTTGTACATGATTTCTGGATTCAGATAATAAGAAAAGGACAAATACAAGAAGATTTTTCTATGGTACAACACTTGGAATACATAGGACTCTCTACAGTGGGTACGTCATTGTAGTTTTCTCTTTTTAAAGTCAAAGATATGTATTTTAAATGTGCTAGCATATGTTAAAGACAGACATCAGTGGAGTAAAAACAAAGCCAACCACAAAAACTTGAGGTGTACCAACTGGATCTGCTTTAAGAATGGGATTAGACTGTGTAAATGAAGGCAAAAGTAACCAGTGCAGTTGTACAAAGAACTACAGTTAAAAGAAGAAATGCCAGGTTGCTAATAGAGCCCAGCTCTGCTGCCTTGGGCCTAACACATCGTATTTAGTGCATTCCGTTCCTTTGTCCCCAAAATGAGTGGGTGTTCATGTTTATGCTAAAAGCATGCATAAAAATCTAATTATGCACAATTGAGACAGCTGCCCCACCCGTGTTTTCCTCTCAATCTACAAATGCAATCATTACATTTATGAAGATGCTAAAATATTGCAGAAGAGCAATCTATCTAGTTATAAATGGATGGTGTGTTTTGAAAGAATACAAGTGGTTCAGCCTATTGCTTGACCTGCAGTAGCATTACCAGCATAAATGAGAAAAGGGACCCAGCTGGGTCTCACTATTTCTAACATTTTCCTCTTACGGTTCAAACAGTAGAAAGAACAGTAGCTAAGACTGAATCTAACATTTTCAATAAAAAAGGGAGTGGACCTTGCATTCAAGCACAATCTTAAATAACAACCATGAGTTTGGAAGAGGACAAACCCTGAGTCCTACCCCAGAACCTTACCATGTACCTGGCTTGTTTTCCATTTTAACTTGGATCTACTGGGAATAACCAGAGATATCCCACGTTTGGCCTTTACTAGCAAGGTGAATGCTGAATGCCTGAAGAATGGAGATGGAAAGAACAAGAAAATCGAAAGGTGCAAGAGAGAACAGACAGGGGGAAAAAAGAAGTCAAACATCAGAACAGAGTAGAAAGTTATAAAATAAAGCTAGTGAAATGACACAATTCAGATAGCTGGACCAACTCTGTAGGTGGCCTCAGAAACAGCAATACCAAGTAAGCATAACTTAACCTAGGTTGTTACAACAGTAATAAATTGTGATAACTACAGCTGAGAAAGAGGGTAGGGGAGAGAGAGTAGGGTGGAGGGGGAGAAGGAATTATAAGCCCTTCTTTTGTCTTGTTTTCCTATCAGATCTCTCCGATCAGAACACTATTATCAAATTTGAGATTACAAAGGTTCTTCTTTCTAGCCAAAGCAAAGTTCTTGGAAATAAAGTACTTGGTTTTCAAGGAATTCTGTTCTCCATGCAATTTCAAAAGGTTTTGTTGGTCTGGATGACCAACGGTAGGAACAAAATGGACACTAAGGGAATAACTAGGAGCAAATCAGTGGTCTTTAGAAAGCCTGCCTGGAAGGGTACAGAGTTGAAGGGCCAATACTAACTACAACAAATAGAACCCCATGATAGCCAGATATATACATACATAAATATACACACACATACACACGTGTATATACATATAAATAGAAAAATGTCTGTTTGTTTATGCACATTGGTCTTAGGTAAGAATTTTTTTTACTGTTTCTTCACTTCTATGTACTTGGTGGTACTGCATGGTTGAAGTAGCCTAAAAGCAACAGTAAAAAATCTGATGGAAAAAAAGAAAGGGTCTGCATTCTCATGTACAATCCCGATGTGAAGAAAAGTAGTTGTTCTAGAAAAAGGTGAACAGAAAAGGTCAATAAATGCCAACTATTGTCAAGTTGGATTTTTTTCCATACCTAAAAGGTAGCTTCTAAAGTTTCATTATCCTTTTTTAAACCATTGCAGACAACAGCCACCAGCCTTTGGATCCCCAGATTTGTACCATAACTATAGCTAGCTTTCATGCATGCTGTAATTTGTTCTTTTATCACCCAGCCAGGACAAATAATCAAGAGGGTCATAAAGCCAAAGAGTATCTGTCTTTATCATAGAGTTCAGAAAGCTGACAGGCAAGGCTTGGGGACTATTTTTAGACACTAAGGCCATAAATATTTAAGTTTGGTGGATTTACAATTTTAAAAGAAAAGATCATTAGAAACTATGCTGCCGGAGAGATTGGTTTTCTTTTTCTTCACTTTATAGAGCTTGATTTCATTGCATAGTCTACTGATTTATTTTACATCTGAATGTATTTCAATAAAACCTCTGGAAAATGTAACTATACTTCATTAAAATCTATATGTGTGTTTCCCCGAGAGTCCTTTGAAAGAAATCTCAAGAAATCTGTCCTGTTTTTCTGTTAAGCATGCATTCCAGGTTTTTCTTATATTAGTCTAACAGTTTCTGCTAGAACATGTTGATAAATAATCAAAGAATATTATTTCTAAGTTTGGTTTGTGGGTTTTGGGGTTTTTTTAGAAACTTTTCAATTATTGTTATGTACATTTCTTCACCTAAATTTAATTCAATTTGGTATTTAGTACGCGCTTAGTATTCTTAATTAAATGTAGTCATCAATTTTTATTGTACTGCTATCTTTAGCTCTTATATCCTGTTTCCACACAGAAGACGATGCTCAGGTACAGGGCAATGCAGCACAAAGTTTTGAAACATGGCAGCAGCAAGACCTTCTGGTAGAGCCAGGGACTACGAGAAGTCTGTTGCTTATGGGGCTTTACTGTTGTGCACTGCACACGCCGGTGCACCAGTACGCTCGAGGCTCCTCAGAGATTGTAGAAAGCGGCCTTCAGAGCCAAAAAAAGGACACAGTTGTCTTTGAACTCAGGATTTCAGGATAAATGAGATAAAAGACTTCTTCAGAAATCCAGCTTGAGACTTCATTAGATCCCACAAAGAGGCATCCACAAAAAAACCCAAAGAACCTAACAAAAAATAAAGTGTCAATAACTGGGGCATCTATTCTGAATGCTTACTGTTGCAGAAGGAACCCATATGCATCCTGTGTATTTGATCTAAAACAATATTAATATGTTAAAGCACATCTAAAATCTTTAAAATACTAAGTATCTTCAACAACTATACAGAGATATAATTTCAATTGCTACTGATATCTAAAATGATTAAAGTGTATTCCAGTACAGTTTTAGCCTATCTAAAGGAACCACTTTTGAGACTGATAGAAACAGCTGCCCTTTTGGTACTTAAGAAGATTCATCCCATAAAATATCTTCAGTTAAATACCAGCTGCCTGAGGCTCCTTGCAGACAATTGGGATACAAGGCTGACACTAAATCTTGCTTATATATATATCCAGTAACCTGGCTTTCATCCCTCCACTCAACACAAATATGACAGTAACTATTAGAGCAATATTCCGTCAGCACCACCTCCAAGAGAAGGGTCTTTGTCTTCTCCAGAACAGCTCTGAGAAATGGTTTTGCACAAATTAGTTAGATAGACATCATTATCAGGAAGATTAATGTACTGTATGCAGAAAATTCTAAGCCATTGATAGTAAGCCATTAGAGGTACAACTGCAGCACTTAGAGGCAGAGGTCTGCTTTTTTTGCTAAGTGGTCCTTCAATGGGATACTGTTAAGTAGAATCTGATAACAAGCAAATATGCACTTAAAACAGGCTGAAAACTTTTTAACAACCAAAATACAGTTGTCCTGGAAGTTTGTGCTCCTTACAGTCATTACTGATAATGACCTGTAACTTGGCTATCCCATTTTTTTCCCCCACAGTTGTCCTAAAGCATTTTTTTCCTTTAGAATTTTTTCTGGTAACAGGCTGGATTTCTCTTTCAATTGAGTGAACTGATCCCTTCTATACTACGTCAGAGGAGTGTTTGCTCAGAACCAATACACTTTATCATCGTTCCAGACCCTTTTAATACTACAGATGCCAGCACAAAAATATTGTTTTGAAGTATTTCTCGTTCTTAGTAACCCTCTTATCAAGAAGAGGAACAAGTATCTTCTGCTATTAAAAAAAAGCTTGTATTACTGTCTATATATGCATAACATACATGCCTAGATGTTTCTTAGAATTTCTAAGGAGTTTATATATATAAATATATCTGGCCAACACAGTATTGTACCCTTGATCATATAATGTCTGAGTACCTCCAATGTTTACATGCAATGAGGTCATCTCAGGAGCTCTCTAATATTGATGAAGAATTGGGAAACAAGGGGAAAAAAAAAAATTGCTTTGGCCAACAACCTAGTTTAGGCAACGGTAATCAAATAACGTTTTACATCCCAGTGTCACATTTTAGTTACTGAGCCATCATCTTTTGAAAGATGTTTAATTTTGTTCTATTCTTTGCACATTTTAATAGGCACAGACAGAATAAAAAAACCCACCTATGACTTTTCCTTTCTGTTTACCACTTTAAAAAAAAAAAAAAAAAAAACCAGAATATTACAGTGCAAGAGCTCAGACTTTTCTGATTCTTAGAACTGCTGACAGGACAAACCTCCACTGTTGTTTAGAAACTATCACTTAAAATATGACTAGAGATTACGGCAAAGCATAAACCTTTGTCTCTACGCCATCATAATGAATAGGGAAACAACTGAGCCCATTGACATCTGACTAAGTTAACAAGGTACAAGTCAAGCTGTCCTAATTCTGAAACTTTGTGATGGCTCGAAGCAACACATAAAAATCAGCTCTGCACCAGTGATGCACTTTTAGTACTTGGAATATCAGAGAGGAATCGGCAGGCTTTTGAATACTTACTTCTCCCTGCACACCCTCTTTGTTTCTTATGTTTTCAAAGGCTGTGCCCACTCATCGATGTGTAGCTGCTATTGCTCGAGTTGTTCCAGCTTTAAGCTTCCATTTTTGCACTTCTCCTCACAGTCCGTAGTCTTGGTGTGAGGCAGTTCCCTCAAAATGGGTGCAGATTACTCAGGAGTGCATAAGTGGAGCTGGTGGAAGAACCGTGAACTTAAAGAAATAAATAAAAACATAAAAATTTTACAAAATCTTAAACTGCACAAAGGAACAAACATGATCCCGTGGCTTTGAAAATATGTCAGCTATAAAACCACATTGGAATAAAATTAAGTTTGAAACCTTGACAGAAGGAAATAGGGACCATGTTCACAAATTATCTCAGCAAGTCCAAACACACTAACTCTGAGTTCGTTTTATCTAGGTAAGTAGAAAATTATTTTAGAAAATATATTGGGTAGCTTGGCTTTTTTTAAGAAACAATGCATCATTCAGGCACTGATTCTGAAACAATGATACAGTTCAAGGTAAAAACCTGACAAGATTATGTAAAATTAACACTGCTCATCATGACCGTATCTTAAATTAAAGCTCAAGAGCCGCTGTGCTGCAAACAGCGGCTGGTTCCTGTTAGGAAGGGTCTTTCAGGGAGTCCTCAGTTTCTGTTTTTCTAAAGCAGTATGTGCACACAATCTGGTCACCGTTGGTGCAAACATCTCATCCTCCACAGCTTGTGTCACACGAAGCTGTACTGTATCTCATCCAAGTCATGCATTTATGCAGAATTTTGGAATTTCATCATTTCTTTTCTTCTTTTTTTGAAACACTTTCCCAGTTGTCTTGGTAATCTCTTTCAATTATTTTATTTACAGTGCAAAATATTAACTTTAGTTCTCTCAAATACTGCGGAACAGGTTTTTTTGCTAATGACGTTTGCTACAGATTACCAAAATCAGTAGACAATTCTCTTGATTTAAATCTGAACTAAGCTTTCAGCCATGTAAAAGCCACAATGCACTTAGGATCCTTTTGAAGCTCTTCTCCTGCATATAAGTGACATGGTTTGGTATGTATTTAAACAGAAGACACTCATCAGTTTTCAGCTCTCATAGCTTGGATAAAGCCCCTGTACCAGCTACTTCAGTTCTAGTACCTTCAAGAGCACAGATTGCAAGCAACGAAAAAACATCACAGAACATTTTCAAAGTTTTCATAAAGTGAATTAGTAGAAGACATGAAATCATCAAAGATAGCTCAATGGATTCTATTGGTGACTTCTACCGACATCAAACCAGACTCTAAGTAAGAAAACTCTTGGTTAACAACTTGCAAGAAAAACATTTAAAGATGCCAAGTGTCAAACAACCACTAAAGATACATTAGCTCCCGCTTAAATCTTTTACACAATCACACTTTTTTCTAACTAGCAGAATACGGGGCAAAAATAGCCTGGGTCTAAACAGAAAGCTGCTAATCTCCAAGAAAAGCCAAGCACCTCCTCTCCAGGACTAAGACTGTTGCGGGGATGATAAAGGAAGCATGCCCTATTAGCACTGCAGATAAAGCAAAGACTTCCCTTATCAGAGTAATACAAGCCTTTCAGCAGCAATAAATTTAATTTCCATATGTTGCGGGTTAACCTCGGTAGGCAGCTAAGCACTACACAGCCATATCCGTAAACAGATTTGATATCATGAAATTAGATTTTGAAATAATACATATAAAAGATCAAGGCAGATCAAAACTTGGTAGGCATGAAAATAAAAAAAAAGAAAAACCCTTATATAAATTCAAAAGATCTTGTTGGAAAAAATGAATGCTTCCAGAGTTAAAATTTAATAGCAGTAAATCAGCAAACGAGTTAAGCAGAATTAGTGTAATATGACATCCATAATTCCAGACAAACGTGCAGTGTGTTTTCTCTAGGTATTTGGAAAATGATCAAACTGGAATTTAAAGAGTGTCAAAGATAAAAAGGCTTATTTACTTCGTTCCTAAGAAAGTGAACAAGAGTAGCATAACAAAACATGAAAATATCGGGTGGTACAGTTAAATTAGTAAGCGTTATTGAGCACGATTTTTATATAGGCAGGTATTCTTACTTTTGCAGAAGCCTAAGACAAGATGTGTGAAAGGAAACAAGAGAATATAACTCATTGGGACCTTCAAATCTCTTTTGACAGGGTCCTTTGAAAAAAAGGAAGTATTAATTACCACACAGTAAGAAGTAAGGTTTAAGATGGATCACAAACCAGTTAGGAAAAAAAAAATATAAATAGCAGTATGAAAAAGAAATAATAGCATTTTGTAGTAGAGATGAAGACTGAACTAGTATGGTTTTAAGACATGGTTCAAGTTTTTTAAGACAGGGATATACAAGAGACTAAATTCACAGGTGCACATTATTAGTTGATTAGGTACAAAAAACAACACCAGTATTGTTAACCATTCCAAAAAGACTTAATTCAACAACGTGGTTGACAGGACAATAAATTCAATTTAATTTAACTTAGAAAAGAAAAACCTATAACATGTAAAACAGAAATGGTTTTGCAATGACTACAGACAAAGTATCACAAATTGTAAAGGAGACAATTAAAAGTTATCTGGATCTAGAGCAATATTTTAAACTCAATTATCAAGGATGATCCAGTATCATGGTTACTGGAAATACTAGCTTCCTACATTATGCCCTTTGTCAGGAAAAATTAATTTTTTCCTGAAATTCTTTTTTTCTGGCAGAGGAAAAAGAAACAAAATTTAAATCCACCACATTAAGCTGGGAGTTCACATTTAAAATTCTGGTTAGCCTATGCGAACTGTATCTGTCTTTGTCAGGGCTGTGTACTCAGATTTATTCTGTGGATGTGGATTTCTACGGATGTCGTCTACCTAGACTTTAGTAAAGCCTTTGACACCATTTCCCACAGCATTCTCCTGAAGAAACTGGCTACTCATGGCTTGGACGGGGTTACTCTTCGCTGGGTAAAAAACTGGCCAGCTGGCTGGGCTCAAAGAGTGGTGGTGAATGGAGTTAAATCCAGTTGGCAGTCGATCACAAGTGGTGTTCCCCAGGGCTCAGTTTTGGGGCCAGTTCTGTTTAATATCTTTAACGATGATCTGGACAAGGGGATCGAGTGCACCCTCAGTCAGTTTGCAGACAACACCGAGTTGGGTGGGAGTGTTGGTCTGCTGGATGGTACGAAGTCTCTGTGGTGCAGTCTACACGGGCTGGATCAACGGGTCAAGGCCAACTGCATGAAATTCAACAAGGCTCAGTGCTGGGTCCTGCACTTGGGTCACAACAACCCCATGCAAAGCTGCAAGCTCGGGAACGAGTGGCTGGAGAGCTGCCCAGAAGAAAAGGACCTGGGGGTGTTGGTCAACAGCCAGCTGAACATGAGCCAGCAGTGTGCCCAGGTGGCCAAGAAGGCCAACAGCGTCCTGGCTTGTATCAGCAATAGTGTGGCCAGCAGGACCAGGACAGTGATTGTCCCCCTGTACTCGGCACTGGTGAGGCCGCACCTCGAATCCCGTGTTCAGTTTTGGGCCCCTCACAACAAGAAAGACCTTGAGGTGATGGAGCGAGTCCAGAGAAGAGCAACAGAGGTGGTGAAGGGCCTGGAGCACAAGTCTGATGGGGAGCGGCTGAGGTGTTGCTTAGCCTGGAGAAGAGGAGGCTGAGGGGAGACGTCATTGCTGTCTAAAATGACATGAAAGGAGGTTGTATCCAGGTGGGGGGCCGTCTCTTCTCCCAAGTAACAAGTGATAGGACAAGAGGAAATGACCTCAGTTGCACCAGGGGAGGTTTAAATTGGATATTAGGAAAAATTTCTTCACCAAAAGGGTTTTCAAGCACTGGGACAGGCTGTTCTGGGAAGTGGTCATCCCTGGAGGTATTTAAAAAGACGTGTAGGTGTGGTGCTGAGGGACCTGGTTTAGTGGTGGACTTGGCAGTGTTAGGTTAATGGTTGGACTCAACCATCTTGAAGGGCTTTTCCAGCCTAATGGTTCTATGATTCTACATTAATGCTGCTGTACGTTCCAATATACTGAACTTTGGAACACTTGATGTGCCAGACTGTCTTGAAAGAAGAATGGCGTAGATCAAAATAAGAAATAGGATACCCCATTGTTTATCCAAACACTTATGGGCTTGTGTCTTTGTTTATTTCTTCATCTCATCTTTAATATCCCCTGAAAACACTAAAAGGAAATGGAATCAAAATTACGTGAAAACAGGATGAGGTTACAGAACAAGAGCTGGAAACTACAGTGCCTACAGTATCGTAATTCAGAGTCCTTTATTCAGATCTGCTTCCCTCCTAATGTCGCTTGAATACCAAAGGTTTAAGGAGAAAATAAGAAACTCAGCTAATGGATTTCTTGGCCCAGTGCATTTGTTTTTCCAGGGCGGCATAATTTTACGTTTACATTTCATTAATAAGTCTTACCCTCAGGGTTCAATTCTAATTAATTAAAAGTGGGAAAAAAGCTCAGGTGACTTTCACCCCTTCAACTGCAGCTTGAATTTAATCCTTTGAAAGCAAATAGAACGGCAAGCCTAAAATATAATTACTCTACCAGGAAAAGCTAAACTCAACACAATAACCCCAGCCCAAATAACCCTGGAAGCATAGAGTCAAATTTGAGTTGTAGTGCAGCTATGCGCATGTGTTAGCAGTCTTAACTTTGTATGCTTTTGAACTATTCTTTATCTTCCCATTTAGAAGCATAACAAACCTCCAGGTCAACAAGCTTTGAAGATTTGGTTTTCTGTGAAGATTTTCATCCATGACAAAAGAATTCATAGAGTGCAATGATAACTCACAGTTAAACAGCTGCAGTTCTTTCCAACCTTCAGTTATAAAATAGTAACATAAAAGGTTTCCACGACTCAGTTCCTAGCATGTATTCTTCTTTCTCACAAGAAATGGCAAAGCTACAATTGTTTCTTCTCATGAGACTGTTCTATGGCAGCATCCTTAGCAGGTGCTCTTAGGTTGTTATAGGAACTATTTACAGCAATTATTGATATGCGAAACAATCATTAGAAAACAGAGCGTGCCAGGAAACTTCATTCCACAGAAGGCTTTGATGTTTGGAACACTTTTCTTCATAAAGCAAGATGCAATGCAGCTCCAGAGAAATCTTTTGAAAACAAAAAAAAAAATTAAATCCCTTGTATTCCAGATGCAAGCTAGCTAATAGGTAGCACTGGGGATCCTATGGGAACTTTGGGTAAATGTCAGATTCTGGAGAATTGTTCAGTGAAGGTAGACATTAGCACAAACAGTGATATGTCAGTGAGATTTGATATTCTTTTTCATCAGACTCTTCTGGCACAAGTCTCTAAAGGACTGCCAAGTAAGTTCATTCCATAAACTGTTGAACTTACCAGCAGCTTTGACCTCTGCTAGCAAGACATTTTGGGGATAACAATATCCATAGCATTTCAATTCAGTACACAGAGGCCAGCCTTTGGTCGCCAGCATACATTAGAGAAGTTCAGCTTCAAGTTCAGAAACTTGCTTTTCAGTTATGAGAGAAAATAAACATGTTTTCTACAGTATTTTTATATGGCTTGTCTTTCATGCTTAAACGTTCCATATATTCCTGTTTCGTCTGGTGGGATCTGGTCCCCTTCGTGCTGTCTCCCATACATCAACGCATACTTAATTCTCCAAAGCAGCATACAATTTCTCATGTGCTGGGGGGAAGGAGTTGTAACGTGCTACAAGTACAGTCTTCTGCTTCCAGGGTGTTTTTGTTAAGAGCATTCCATCTTTGAAATGCCACTAAGCTTCTTACCTGCAAAGAAACAAAGGTGTGCTATGGCTCAAAATCCGGAGTCCCATAAATAGAGCTAACTAGTTTATAATACATTCGCATGCAGTAGAGAAAGGGACAGGATTCTGTGACCTAAAGGGTCTATCCAGTCCTACACGCCTTGTTTCTGTCCTTCAAAGTGAATAACGTAGCAAGTATTTTAGGTTGTATACATCTTTAAACACTTACCTGTAGGAATGTTCCCTTTTGCAGTCACATCCCTTCTGTCTTTCTGCATAATGCATCCAAGAAAGATTTCTGTTTACATTGAATTTACTTTTACTGTTGCTCAAGGTCACAATTGCAGAAAATGTACTTTAATTCACATTTTGAAATCTGTGAATCTGACAGAAGCAGTCTGGGTACCTAACCCTGCTTAAATGCATAACATAATTCAGTAAATTGCACTTTATATCTCCTTCAAACTAGATAGTGCTTTTTATTGATCGAGCCAATGGGAGAAAATAATCCCCAAAAGACGACATTGTCCAGAAATAGCAAAATGGAAAAATCTTGGGTGGAAAGAACCTTCTGGCTTTTATAAAGCACATTAATTTATAAATTTGCTGTGAAAATTATGTTTCCCCATGTCCTTTTAATTATAGAACCCCCAAATTACTATAAAAGACATTATATAACCCCAAACATAACCCCTGCTATTTGAAATGTAATTAAACCACACATGCAAGTTGTCTATTAAATGACAAGTACTTAAAAAGCTAAAAAAACCCCGACCTACCGGGACACGTTGCAAGACCCATGTGACTTCACAATTATTTCTGTTCTCATATATAGTCACAGATACAAACAGATTATAGTAAATACACACCTATCAAGACATCAGAAAAATTAATAATTTCTCAAGACCACCTACATTTACAGGATTTTTCTTTTTTTTTTATCCTACAAACACTTCCAAATTGTGTGGGCACTTTTCATGCAAAGTTCACAACATCTGCTCTCCGGAAGCACCTTCCCTGAAATATTGTGTTACATCATAAAATCAGAACATATTAGATATGAAACCTAGAGCACCAGACCATATTTCAGCTTTCTTGTATCAGCCTGGTTGTTTAGGCAGTAAGATTCAAAGTGGAGCCTAAATCAGGAGAGGTCAAAGGAGCAAAGGTCAACTCACAAAATACTGCAGCCAGGCAGCTGCAGCCTTCTGTTAGCTCTGGTTATCTATTAATACCTAAGAACTCCACAAGCAGCAATAAATACATATCTGTGCAATAACTTGGATAGTAGCATTCTGCCCCATTTGACCTTTGGAAGGTGAATATACACTTTACTCCAAGTAAATTTACAATGTAAACATCAACATGGTTGAATTTGTTACCAAATATTCCACACCTGTAGGTTCAACTTAGTGATTTCTCCAGTTAAAATGTTTTCCTGAAAAAAAAAAAGTTCAATTGACATTTTTTGTTCTTCATTTCAGAATGTTGATTACGCATAAACCAGGCAGTATCTGTGAAGGCTTACTTTATCATAATCCTGGGTAGAATGAGAAAAATAAATATGCTAAAAAATCTCATGAGCCTATGACTAAGACTCCTCAGGCACAGCGTGTCTTTCTAGCAGAAAAGATAGTTTCCCAAGAATAGGGCCAAGACAACAGAACAAATTCCCTTATTACAGATGAGACACTACAAATCATATTCCCAGTGCAAGGCTCATTCCCTTAAATTGCCACCTCCTACACAGTACAGACCACAGATACATAAATCACAGCATTCGCCAAAGGAAACCAGCAAATAAAAGAGCTCTAACAAAACAAGACACTTCATTGTACTTTCCCCTCTGTGATAAGGGAAAAAAAAAAAAATAAAAAGCCTGATGTCAGATGTTAACCCTATTACTAATGACTACCAAAATATACCAGTTTGTTATAGAATATAAGAAGAAATAAAACAGAAATAGGAATAATAAGAAATAGAAGATGGGTGAGCACTGTCCCTATGATTCTGATCCAGTTTCTAGACCAAAGAGAAGTTATTAAAAAATCACTGCTGTTTTCATTCTTTGTTTTTGTGGTCCAGCCTTCCAGGATTAATAAAAATAAAAATTCAGTCACAGCTAAGACTTGCATGGTAATGAACATTTCATAGATAACTGGAGTGCTCTCCTTTACCAGTGAGCTTCCCTCAAAATCAGAGGGATCACATTGCCTGCGATAAATACACTACCTAGTGCTTCTGACTGTGAGCTGTAAGGCTGTCTCCCAAAATACGTTCATGTAACCTGTGTGCATTGTGGTCTGTCTGAACTACAACAATTTTTTCAGGGTCTTTTTGTTAGTAGGTAATGCACAGGCTAAAATAGCTGACTCAAAATCCAATGTGAGCAATGGCGTTAATTTTTCAAATAATTCAATATATTGAGTATGCAGTTTTGCCAGGAAAAGATCAAAGAGATCTATTTGGGCAAAACTGGCATAAAAACATACCACGTTCAAGGACAAAAAACATTTCACAGAATGGGTAACCCTTAGACTTAAACCTTCTCCATTTCAGTTCAGGCTTGTAAGGGAAAGTTACATTTGTAACGTGTCTATTTTAAAGTAAATAGAAGAACTGTACTATAGTAAGGATTAATCTTTCATTCTTTCTAAATGTTTAGCAAATTTAAAAGTGTAACATTTGAAGGCTTTTTAACAGATTAAATATTGTCATTATCATTATTAACAATTTGAGTTTAAAATTATTTCTTTTAGGTGGGGATTTTGTAGATTTTGTTATTAAAGGATAACATAGCAAAACCACAAACAAGTTTTGTGCATAACAACTTGAATTGTTTCTGTAACTAAAATAAATCATAATCCTCTTCCTCTCACAGGACCTAAGACTTCTGAGAAAATCAGTTAGCTACAAGTTTCCCCAAAAGATCAGTGGAAGAAGCAGCTTGAAAAACCAAGCGATACAGTTTGCTTCTTGCTTATGCCCAAAGTCCTTTTCTCATTTCTGTCTCTCGAGAACAGAACCTCACAGCAGGTCTTCTAAAATCACCAGATGAAATTCAGTAGGATGATTTTCTGTGGACTAGTCCATGCGGAGAGCTGACTGAAAACCACAGTACTCATTCTCCAAAGGAGCTGGCAAAACCCCTTAGGTCCCTGCTTTTCTTCACGCTGCCCTCCAGCAGCAAGTCCACCAGCTAGTGCCTACAACTATCCCATAAATAAATTATTCATATGCCACTTCTGAATTCACACTGTATTCTAGCCTTAAAACCTCATTTTTTTCAAAGGTGTCCTAGGACTGACTAAATTTGGAAGGTAACAACAAAATTCAAATGTTTACGTGTCTAAAAACAGAATGACATTTTTAGAAGACCTATGGCAGTCAGGCACTCTCCCGTCTGGAATTACACTAGGAGATTACTTTGCAGTTTTTTGGATGAAGCATATTTGCCGTCTCTTGAGCACAGAGTTACAAAGAAGAAAGAGAAGCGTATAAATCACAGTTGTGCAAATGCACATGACAAAGATTTTAATCTGCCTACATCAGCAGCCATTGTATACTCGATATCTGCAAAAACATCACAATATCTACTTGGTTAAGAAAAAGCCACAACAATCTAGGTAGGTGTCACTTTGAACGTCGCTTGTTGGATAGAGTGGCCCAGGAAGGGCCCAGAAACGATGGACAAGAGAGCCAGACTAGAGTAAAACAGATAGCTGAGGAAACGACTGTAAATTACAGCTGAAATATCTGTGTATGTAACACATATAGGTATCTAGGGGAATTATATCTATATACACACACGCACCTAATTTTGATATATAATATATACATTAATATATAGAAATATAGAGAAATGATACATAGAACAATACATGTGGCTACGTATATGAAGTCATATGTATAGAAGTATCATGTCTCTAGAAAATAAAGAAATACATATAAAAATAGAAATATCATGTCTAAAATCCATCCATACATACATATATAAAATTGTGTTTCTCTATATAAAGAAACCATATACAGAAATCAGAAAGATATTTAATGAAAAGGGAAATAATGCGGAACTGAAATCTGACAAGGAGACATCATCACATCATGGGAGAGATGAACAAAAAGTAATTTAAAAAAGACCCTACTGCTTCAGTATCACAGATCAAAGTTAATCTGGAAAGCTGGAGAGGTTTGCAGATGAAGGAACAAGTTACCTTTGACTCAGTTTGTTATTTCTATTATTTTTCATCATTCAGGTTTTTTATTCTCTTCCTTTCCTTTTGCACTTCTGATATAGCAAAAATATAATTTTCTTTCCTCTTCTATTTTTTCCACATTCTTAGTACATAATTTGATTTTTAAACACAGTCATCACAGTTCAATTTTTTTTTTTTTTTAATACTTTGTTGTTAGCTCCTTGGATAAAAAAAAAGGTTATGCTTTTTATATTTTCTGAAATGTCTGAAGCTGAACAGATATCACAGTTTGCTTCTCGTTAAGAAGCGAGTATCAGTTTTAAACAATTTAATGTCCCTCAGAGCACTTCTGGGTCATAAAACACCTATGAAATTTGTTAGCATCTACCTGACTTCTCTGGGTCTCTCTTCTGTTTTGTACATCATAGATATTTTTGTAATAAATGTGGATATTCAAATTCCTTTTTTTTGTTCTGTATCTGCTTTTTCTTCTTACTTAACTTCTGCAGTTATCTTGTTCTAGAATCTACAACTTCTCTGTGCAGAAATGAACTAAAAAAGTTCTATAATCTTGATTTCTGCAAGCTGTACTTTGCTACTTTTCATTATTATTGCCCTACTTCAGTGGTTTTTGTAAGTATTTGAGCAGCCTGACAGCAGTGTTTACAGTCAGATATCTTTTAAGAACATCATGCACTATTGTGGTTTTTTTGCATAAATCTTTTTTTCATTAAAATATATCAACAAGAAGCTACCGCTTGGAAAAAGTTACTGCTTGAAACACTCCAGTGCTTTGCAATCAAAAGTACCTGGCATCATTTGTGATCCAGAGCCAAGAAGTTGAAACATTCATTACAAGTCGTTAATAGAGGCTGCTGGTATTTTGTAGATACAGCTGTTTTACCCTGATTTTGAACTTCTTTTTTTTTAATAGCTTAGCTAGAAAATCAAGGCAACATAAAGAATATGCAATGACACATTCATACTTACTGAAAGCTGTGGTTTTGCTCAGTATTCTGTTTGTAAACAATTTCAGATGATTCTTTCAATAGTCCACCGCTTGTGAGAGTCAGATAAACTCTTTTAGTCCTTCCCCAGGCTGTTCTTTCTGTAGTCTCTGCTGCAGAAACGCCATGGGGAATAGACTGTGAGCTCCTGAAAAAAAGCAGAAGCAAAGACAGTGATCATCGCTCTTGGTGAGGTGGAGGTAGGAGGACAACGGGTGACCTTTTGTGGGGGAAGAGAAGGAGAGAATGAAGTGGGACTACCATAGGCTGGGAGACTGGAATGACGGGAGGATGAAAGTAGGAGGGTGAGGTCCTTATTTGAAAGGAG
>NW_009630445.1:21304-50710 GCF_000690535.1 Cariama cristata
GAAGGAAAGCGCATCTCTATCTGTGATGGCATATAGCCAACTCCTTACCATTGATAGTGCTTATTCATACCAATGCTACCTAGAGGAAAAAAAAAAACAAACCAACCAAATCACAAAACACCAATGATGGTTGTGACTATCTGAGTTGAAGCACACTAGGGTTCAATTTTCCTCATTTTTCTCACCCTGTCAACATTTTCTTCTGGTCACAAAAGATGCCTGAAGGCTGTAAAATTGTACAGCGTCAAACATTTGTGAGCTTGGGGAACAACTGGGTTGTACTCCAATTCATTTATAGCACACATAGGTCCCGTTCAGAACATTCAGGGAAAAAAGCATAATTTCTTTCTAATCAAAAATGCAAAACTTTCAAGTTCTAAGGAGACAGAAACTGATATTTTTGACCAGCACTACTAGGTTTAAACATAGTTGTATTGTAAGTCTTGCCCAGACAGCCTGTACCTCTGAAGCCAAGGCATAGCTATATGACTTCAATAGGATCACACTGGACCTGAATTTAACTCTTATTTTAAAGCATAATTATAAGTCCAAGGGTCACTAATTACTTGCTTAAACTGGGAAGGCATAGGACTTTCCTGTTGTTCAGGCTGTAAGAATAATTATTTTTAAACTCAGTCCCTCAAGAATCATTAAAATCCTTTAAATACCTACAGCATTAAAGACGAGGTATATTTCATCTAAGATGGCATAACTTCAAAATTCAGTGTTGTTTTTTTAATGCAGAATTACTAGAGCCATGAATGTAGTGGATTTGTCTTTGACAGATTGCTCTCAGTCTCATTTAATGGTAACTATAGCAACAGAGTTCTGCAATTATCAATTGTGAGTGCATGTTCTATCTAAATAAATAAAGATATCATGTGAGTTATGTCTTTAATTACATCTGCATAATTAAAAGCTAATCACAACAATTTTAAAAGGATCTTTGCATTATTGAATTTTAAATCTTGTAATAGTATTGATACTTAGGTATGTGTTTAACTGCAGCCTGAAAAATACGTTGCTAGCAGATAATTTTGTGGCCTCATTTGGAATAGGCAGTGCAAAAGTTTCACTTCCTTGGGGAAAGGCGAACCTCTGAAAATGTCTGAGTTTTGGTGAGGAGTCAATTCTGTTGCGCTGCATATAAGTTACATTGGAGGTTAGAATCTGTTCCTTCTTAAGAGAGAGAAATGTAGCCCCGATTGTGGTGGGAGCAAAATTAGTTCCCAGTTCCTATCAAACATAATCAAAATACAAAGTGAAGTCTACTACTAGAAATACAAGATGCGTTATCTGCAAGAATATGTTACATGCAAATACAGAAGCTTTATCCATCATGGAGCTGCAAAAAGCCTGGGTTTCATTTTGCCAAAATGATAGGGAGTCACAGAGACAAACTTAAAATAATGCTGTGAGTTGGTGTCTTTTGATTCTCCTTTTGTTGCTCCATAACTTATTTTCATAATAAGCCACTTGCATCCCGTTTTAAGTAGAGTGCATGAGTAGATCATGATTTTTTGCATTGTGCCCTGAGCAGTAGTGTAATCAGCGTATTTTAACATTCGTCACAGATTTGTTGTAAAAGTTAAGGAAAAGTGATCGCCCCGCTCTGAATATCAAATTTAAGGCTAGATGTGTTAAGACATAATAAACAGTACCTTTCCATATTTATTATGGAGTTTTTATGGTAAATATAAAATTGAAGCTTTATCATGATACATCCAAGATGTTTATTGTTTAGAAATTTTAAGTTGCAAGTTTCATCTGGTAATTTTCACAGAAATTTCAATGTTGTTTTTTTTTTCCAAGTCTTTCCACTTTGGCACTACATGGTTCACTTTACCTCGTAAGTAGTCCAAGCTGTGGACCAAAGAGAAGAGTTATGGATGAACTTGTTGATATTTTTGTAGAGATGACACTGGTCAGGGAGCAATGCACTTGTTAAAAGCTTATAAACAGCACAAAAAGCTCTTTAAATCATAACTTTATTTAGTTTATCATAAACCTTCTGATATACCCAGTTATTGGAGTAAGTCTGTATGACAAATACTGTAAAGTAATACGGGTTGCACTACTATGCAAAATTAGAGACTTACTTTTGTCCTGTGGTCAGTTGTAAAACAGCTGTAATAGTCGCAGCATTCTTTAATAAGCTACTGGGGATAACGCCATGATATTTCCCTCATACAACATTTTAAAATATTTTAAGTTATTGCTAATGCCTTAGCTTACTAGGTAACAAATTTTATAATAGTCAAGAAATTATCAAATATTGGAGTTTCATATTAAAGTTTTACCCTTCAAAATATAACTATTGTGTCCAAGCTCTCAAGCCTGTATCTGAAATTTTATTATAACTTCTATTAGTGACTGCATGACCTTGCTCATTTAATGTGCTGGATTCTATAAAAAGCTCCATAGGGTGAAAACACTCTTCTTTTGAAGCTTTCAAAGATATCTTCCTATACGTGATATGCAGAAGTAAGTTTCTTTAATCTCTGTATTTTCTCAATTCATCACTTGTAGTCACCTAAACGTTTTTAATATCTAGTAGGATAAATGTCAGAACTGAAAAATATTAGTGCAGCCTTGCGCCTTAAGTAAAAAAGCATTACTGCAGATAAACTTTAGAAGATTATCACTTAATAGGACATTAGTTTGTGTAGATAGAAAATTACATTTTATTTAAATACTTTAAACTCCCCATTGTATCTTACTTAAAGAAAAATAGAATTTCTACGGTCTTGCTGATAACTGCTATAGTAGACACTGAAAACAGCGTAACAAAACCCACATTTAACATCTGTGTTATGTTTCAAAGATGCAAGTCTAGGTTACATACAACCCCAAGCTAAACTTTAACCATCCTAGCATGGATACCATAAGGAACACGGATGTGGCACCAGAGTCTTCAAAGCAACCTCCACAAACCTGCTCAGCTAAAGTGCTCATCAACTACACCATTCCTGAAATTAAGCCATAATCTTAAAATTGATCCACTTTTAAACCAGAACTTTCTGGTTTATGTATGCTGCATTGATATCTGCCCATTGCAATAAAATATTACATATTGAGAGAGAAAACTACATTGAGAAAGGGGCGTGAAATCAGCCGTGAACATTTTAGCTTCAAGTGAAACACATTATTTTGTTTTCTTGCTCTGTGACACACTGTGAAAGTTGGGATAACACACACAACAGGATAAGCGGAGTTATTAGCACTGCTTCTCATCCACACATGCTCTTACAGAGATAACAGGGCTTTCGATTGATTTAGATACATTTGGTTGTGGAAGAACACTTTGCCCCGTTTGCTGCTAAAAAGCAATGACTGTTCAAGGCACCACTGGAGAACATCGCTGAGCTGAGCACTTAACTAATACCCAGTAGCTGTTGACACAACTCTTCTTTTCAGAAAGATGTACGGTTGTTAAGAAAATAGTCCTGTGTTAAAATAAATTCACCTTACACTTTTACTGGTGTTATTACCCTTTGCTACTTGCAATTCAACCTAACAAATGACTATGAGTGATGGTTAAGGAAACATCAGGCATTCTGTTTTCAGTCAGGTAAGTTTAGTCAAACAAAGAAAACATGAACTCTTTACACAAGGACGGAAAACATCTAGCCAGAATGAAAATTTTAAAATGTCTTTGATAAAATAATGATCCAAATAACACTTACTAAGAGGACACAACAGCACCTATTCAGCTCATTCAATCAATTTCTAGCCCATCAGTACAATTGATATCAAACCATCACTGCTGTATTAAACATAACTGCTGCCATACTGGTAACTCTTTCAATGTAAAGACTTTATCACAATTAAAACACATGCGTATCAGGGCAATTCACCCAAACAAATACTGTTGCAAAAGTAATTGTTTGGCCACCGCAGTGTTAACATGCTCCACATTTGCAGATTCATTATAATACCCCCATGACAGTTTTACTGTGTTGAAAATCTTTCTACTAGCTTTAATTACTAGCTTTATTCCCCATGAATAAAAGTGTAGAAGTGTTTAACAGTTAAGATTTTTATTCATTATTTTCCACCAACTGTCATTTCCAGTTCCTTGAAGTTCCTCTTGATATTAAAATTAAGCAATCAGAACAGCTCAAGAGAACATTAAAAAAATATAAAAAGAAAACCAACAAGATCACCCAGACTCTTATGTGTACATATATTTAATCTTTCCATGTTTTTTGTCATATCTGTTTTTGAATACATTTTCATTGACCTACATCTATACCTCAAGTGCACTTGGTTTGGCTTCAGTAAAACATTTCAGCAAGAATAATGACAAAGAGATATGATGGTCTATGTAGTCTGCTATCCTAGTAAATTAAATTCACTTTCAATTTAATTCTCTTTTACTGTTATTGACTTAAAATATAGGAATATTCACAATGTTTAGGACAAAAGTGTCTTCTGTGATCAAAGCTGCAGATCCCTGGGAATCCCAAACACAGAACAAGAGTAGAATACGTAATAGAAACCTGCAATGCAGATGAGAGGTACGCAGTGCACGTCAGAGAAGTTTGCCTTGGGGAAATAATGGAAACCCAGTGATAACATCCATACCCATTTCTACAAACTTTATTATTTATTCTAATAAAAGTAGTAATTATTTCTTCTGCTAAATGAATGTAATTGTCTTATAGGTAAATCCTTATTTGTAAATATTTTCAAATTAATATGTAATCATATTCTAACTTTCTAAATCTGTTTTTTTCAGTACTGCATGGAAGCCTCAGAACATTCTTCACTGAAATTAGATTGCCAGTTTCTGTGATGTAAATCAACTTATGAACTTGAAAAAAATTCAGTTTAAACATTGTGTTGCACACATAAGCAGGAAGATGGAGGTAGCGTTCAAGCAGGTAAATTTAAAAAGTTATGGGAAGGGAGCATTGATCCTTACTACGCTTTCACTACTTTCAAATTCCAATCCAACAAAGCTTCTGTAAGTTGAGAGCTGGGGGCTTCTTCAGATTTTGTTTTTCATTTAAAAGTCCACATGATCCTTTCAGCCACGAGGTCTTCATGATACTAACATTTTTTTTATCTTCCCCCCTCCTGCTTGTCATGCTGACATATTGAACCTCATCTTAAAACAGCTCTAATACTGCTGTAAGCATTACTAAAGCAGAACTTTTGCATGCATATTGAACTTTCTTTTCTAGGCAGTTTCCTGTACTAACGCATATTAAAAAAACCACTTAAAATCACTCTTAAAACAAAGACTTAGAGGTAGCAGGAACTAGGACTCATTGTACATTTATAGACTTTGTGTTTCCTATTTGTAACAACTAAAGGTATGACATTGCTGTAAAGGAAATGCCAAATATCTTAAATCGTAGTAATGATAATATCGAGCAGTTTTTCTAGTTGAGGTAAACTGAGTGGAACTTTTCCTTGGTATCATCGATACCTTGTTGATCTTTCTGTTTTGAACTGAGAAATATGAATTGTATCATACTGACCAATACAATGCCTTCATTTGAAATAAAAAAATTCATTTCCAGCAGTTTTATCTCAGAGATACAGCATATCTTACAAAAGGGTTCAGCAATAAGCAATAAAAAAAATATTTGGGATAAGAAAAGCTAGACCCTAAAGAAAATTAGAAAATAATGATTTGCATAGGAGTTGATAAAAGGGGGAAGAAAGATACAAAATAATTATTGGTATCTAAAGGTTGATTCTGGCACTACTTCATTTTTACATACTAAAGATGAAGAGAACATTTAACAAAAACAAATCCTTAGACTTTTGCAATGGTTTTTTTCACTTCTTGAATTTTATAGCAAGGCTCATTAGCAAGCTCAATAAAAGCAATATTAACTTTCTGCTCATGTCAAGACTTTTTTTTTGTCTGAAACTGAAATAGTCTACAGAAAGAACATTTGACTTGCAAACATAGAAGCTGTTCATGTGCACAGTCAGGTAAATAGGTCCTGACACTGTTTTGGGATTTTTTTTCTTAAATTAGATTATGTTCATACTAAAATACTTGGCTAAGTCTTTAAGTCATGGAAGACAACCCACTATCCCACCATACATTTTCATACGGTCATATTTACCATCAATTACCATATTGTGTCAGTCAGACTGAGTCTAAGTGAGCAGGCTCCCCAGTGGCCCAGCAAAGATGAATTCAAGAAATACCAGGTCAAACCACCAGCAAGCCATAGTGTAAGAACAGCCTAGATGCTCTTCTGGTCCATCTTCCAAGGCCTTCCTTCAAATCTTCCCAGACACCATCAGGCTTGGTGCATGTTTCTGTCAGTTCCTTAGCAAGGTAATTTGCTGCTCATGGTACACATGAGGATGAACACATAGACAGCAAATGTTTGTAGGTCTGTAGGCAGCACCAGAGGGGAGGACATCAAGAGATCTTGCATAATCATTCCACAATGGCCAAGTGTCCCATAAAGTGTACAGCTGAAAAAGAATGGAAACAGAACTTCCAAAAAATGAAATGTCAAAAAAGCACCTTGTTCCCAAGTCCTCCTCCTCAAGGAAGGCAGCATTTCACCAAGACAACATTGCGAGCACTACCCTGTGAGCTCCACCAGAACGTCCTTGGGCTGTATGCATCTGAGGTTCCGTCATCCTGAGCTTAAATTAAGCAGGAGTAAAAAGAAAGCTGGACAAAAAAGTACGTGTCACTCTTTGCTGTGCCAGTATTTTGTTACCAAACCCAGCATTTTCCTCAACCTTTTTTTGGCATGGCTCTGGTAAGGCTGCAGGATAAGGCATCCAAGTGGTGGGAGATTTACAAGGTTTATTGTTAGCTTATAAGTCATATATTTATGTTGTATTAAAAATATGAAAGTATAATTACAGCTTTTCAATGCTGAAATTTTTGCCTATGTAGTAAAAACCCATTTAGGAGTGCTGATTTTTATTCAGACATCACCTGTAGTGGATAAATTCAGAACATTTGGCTGGAGCTCTTTTTTAGTCCTCTGATAAGCATAATAATTTCCTCCTATTAATTAATCATCATTTAATTAAACAGCAATTAATTAAACAGCATACATTCTCATGGATAATGTGCAGCCTTAGAATTCTCCAAGGGTTGTCTAAACCTTACAAACTTATTGAACCCAACAGCCTGAGAAGTAGGGTAAATAAGCTTAGCATTTAAAATAAAAAATTAAGCTATAAAGTCATTCAAATATTTGTCATTTGGGAAGTTTTCCTGAACAGCACCTCTAAGTGAAAAATTAAGATTATTCTACATTAATAAAATAAGGCATAACTGACAAAATTGTACAGACGTTATACAGATGTTTGCAAAGACAAGCATCCTGAAATATTATCTAAAATACAAAAAAAATATCCATATGATATTTCATATGATCACACTTTGATATTTCATCATAATGAGAATTCAGGTAAGTGTCCACACTTCCATGGATCCACATATCTGTGTTTACAGTTGCATTATTAATTTACAAAGTGTGCTTCTTCTAAGTCATTTACTTAAACATCAAAGTTTAATATGAATTCCTACTGAACACAGACCATCTAAAGGGGCCTGCAATGGTAAAATTAGAACACCTGGGAAAATAAAAAAAAGACAAAATTTCCTACCACTTCCTGAAAATCCCTTTCTCTGAATGTACAGAATACTATTGTGTCATCCTAGCTGGAAGATAATATCTCACTTTAAATACAACCAAATCTTATTTTGTAATGGTTTATCTTTTCCAAAGTGTTTGAAAAGAATTCAGAACTGTATTATATACTTTTCAGAACAATCACCTGCCTCAAGTACAAAACAAGTATTTTCATGTCGTTTTTTAACTAGATGATTCTTTTCCTTCCCATAAAATAAATTTACATTTATTAACTACATTAGTAAGTAAATTGGTGGCTGGTGTGTATTAAACACCTTGCCAAAGCACATCTCCCCACAGATCTGGCAGCAATTATTTTTAAATCCAGGAAATCATGTTCTAAAGCTAGGAAATACATGACATCTGAGTACACAAGGTATTTTGCAGTCCTGCGGCTCTTCAGGAACCAAGTTGTCAAGGTAAATTTTATCACATACTTTTCTCAACAGATTGCTTTGCCATTCAATAATACACAAACATTTATCTCTTTCTGAGGGGTCAAGAAGGTTCCTTTGGACCCAAATTTGTCATGATGCAAACAAGTATCCTTCCTTTGCCTCCTTACTTGGACATGTATAAAGGGATAAATATTTTAACTAGTGGTTTTTTAGACCAGCAAAAATAAACTACTAGAATAAGAATTAACAGAAGAAAGAAAAAAAAACAATGAATTATGCTACATCCTAAGCTGCAGTGCTCACTACGAAATGTAATTTTTTTCAGAGGGAATAACACAAAAAAAAGGGAAAGAAACCATGCTGTGACACATACGAGATATGTTATTGCACTTTTTATAATACCATATCACACCCTAAACTTCCACCCTTCAACTTACTTCTTTTAGCTCTATTTTTGATATTTTATTTTTTTTACACAACTGTTGCCAAAATTAGAATGCAGTCTTCAACGGACTCTCCCATCAACAGAAATTATTGCTTGTGAGTTAGGAGACCATTACAGTAGCCTGAAAATTATGATTAAAAATAATTAAATAATACTAACCACTAAAACTCTCTATTATCCAGCAAAAATACTAGATAGAACTGTACAAAAAAAATAGTTTCAATGAAACTTGAAGATATGAGTCACCCTGAATCATTTCTTAATGCATATAAAACATATTACCTTCAGGGAACAAACAACAAAATGTGGGAAGGTACAGGAAGCAGAACACCAAGTTCAAAATCTTCAGGCTTTTCTTTCTCATGATTTTTTTTTTTGTTTTAAATCTTCAGGATGAAGAGGGGCTTTGACAAGATAGAGCAAGCAAATGCTTGATTCCATTTTTGTGGCAACCCATTTCGTTGCAATGCACGAGTTATACATTGGTGGTAATATTCACAGAGGGTTACCCAAATAAAGAGATAAAATCAATTCATCCTTATTTTTACTATCTAAATTAACTACCGTATATGAAGAAACATCACCTACTAATGAGGGCTATGTGCAAGGAAGCACCCTCAGAAGTTTAGCCTTGTTCTTTACTATTGTTTTGCTTTTGTTCATGTGTACCACACCACCTGCATTTCTCTTTGATTTCAGGACTCAGCTGATCTGCAGCCTTCTTGGTTTCATCCAGTTTTAAACAAAATAATGACTCCCTGCTGAGAAGCAGCATGACACGACAGTCCCATATCAACTCTGACTCATGCTGCAGAGACTTTGGCAAATCTGTAGAAGAAACTGGGATGGAACTGGCAGAGTAATTTAGAGGTTTTCAAGTTCAATTGCTTTTGCTTGGGGGCATGGTGTATTCAACTACACGTGAATTGATAACATACACTTGAAAAGTACAGTGAGGGAGTCAGATTTTAAAAAGCATGGCGCTGAAAACACACATTTCTTCCATGTTCTTACTTGCAAATCAGCAGTTTGAAAATTTAACATGTCTGTTTCTTTGCATGACATAGTAGTAATTCTACTCAGCAATTAAAGACCCTAACCAAGAAATTGACTCAGTGGAATAGAAAGCAAAATCTCAAAGATATAATTAAGTCAGGTTAGGGCAAAAAGAAAACGGATTCCTAAAGGCATATCTTTCCATTAAAAGGGAAACTTCTGAGGAGCATCGACATTTCATTCCAAAACCACTTCTTTACTGCTATTTCAAAATACTGTGTAATTCCTTCTTGTGGATTAAGATTTACTCCACGACTTCATACTTACTTGATAAATAATGCAAGAAATTCTCCCTTCCCTAATCCTTCAAATTCCCAAACAGTTACAAAACCATCTCTATTTTACTCCTAGCATTTCCTTTATGAAAAATACAGGCCCATGAAATACGTTTGCGCCACATTTAATGCCTGCAGTAATTCAAGAGGTAATTTTAAATACTAAGTCCCAAGATGTATTAGACAGTTTTAGACAATTCAAATGCCCCCTTTTGTGTTATTTCCAACCGTTTCATCACTCATTGCAATGCATTAGAAGAAATAACAACAATTTCCAAATGACAGGGACTGTGCCCAAGGACTTTTATGTAGGCTTGACTTTATCAACATTAGTTTCTCTGTCAGGCACAGAGAGAATAAACACAGTACAACAAACTGATTCTTTTTTAAGAATTATAACTGCCATAAATGCTTTAGTATGGTGAATAAACTAGACCAAACATTTATTTTATCATTAAATGTGTACTATAACTCAACACTACATAGAAACGTATTCATGGAATTTAGAGCCAGACATTCATTTCTCATGCATAAATACAGTTAGGAGTCAAGCTAAATGTATCAATATATTCTAGCTAGAAGAAGCTTCAAGAAGTCTTCCTAAAGATGCATAGCAATGGACAACTGGCAAAAGGTTTGTTAAAAATTCAGTCACATCACACAAAAAATTCTGGGTATGAATAGTGAATATGGAGATGTGTCTGTGTGTGAGAGAGAGAGAATGGAATTAACAGGCTCAAGACACTGCTGAGAATTCAGAAGGTCCTCCTAAATGCCCTCAGTACTCCCTAGCAGCTGCAATCAGCGCCAAGTTTGTTTCACTAATCCCCTCTTTTCTGCTCTTCTACTGGCCAGAAAGTGCAAGGGAAGCTTTCGCATATGCAGAGAAACTATCTGTTTGTGGAGGCAACAGTGAATATAAGAAAGATCTTTTGCTTTCTTCCAATTTTTAACCTGTGTAATTTAATGTGATGAGTGATTAAACATTACATCTGTTGACTTCATTTATTTGCATGGATGGAAATTCTGTGGCCTCATAATTTCAGTTTAATTTGTACTACTTACACTCATTGCTCTTTCTGCTATGAAACACAGAAGCCCATCCAAATACAGTTTACGTTTTATGATGCAAATAAAAAAAGCCAACTTACAGTCCTTTTATTCCTCCGTTCCATTCCAGCAAGTTGCTATCAGAAGGTGATAATCCAGACCAACTTTTTACTGATCAGTAACGTCACTCTGCTGCAATCAACTGTGAAATACACAGAAACAGGAGAATACAGTGGAAATCAAGACAATCACTGTCAACAATTAACCAAGTTTGCACTATATCTTTTACTGTTCAAAAGAACAGTAAGGTGAAAATAGTGAAATTTGTTATAAGTGATTTGTTTATTATAAGACGTCTATTTAAGTATAAAAAATTATTTGCTGTTTCTTTTGGCTTTTAAAATTGTCGAAAATCTTTCTGTCTACATGTTAGTGAAGTACAGGTAATAGTAAAGAAGCTCAAGCTGAACTTTTGTCTCTGTAAGAAACCTCCTTATTAAACTGACAAAACAATGCTCTATGTCAACTCTAACTTTTGTTATTCCAGTTGGCTTTCTAACCTATTGATTATAGGCTCTCACAATCTGTTACAGTATTATTCTTTTGTTCCCAGAATACTTCCAAAACAATGGAGATTCAAGGCAAAACCATACCTTAAACCAGCAGTGAATGGATTTCAGTATCACTTCTTTCCAGAAGCCCAAGGTGAATTTGACCGGGTTTTTCCATTCTGCTTTGAGAAAATGCATAATTGCAATTCATTCTTTTTCCCCCCTCAAAAAGTTAATTTTTTTTTTTTCTTTAAATCAATCAGATAAAGAAGGGAATGGAAAAACAGATAAAAGGAAATAATGTAACTCATTCACATGTATTCACCTGGACCAGCTGCTATCTTCCTCCTATAAAAATATTGAAAGTGTGTGAATATTGTTCAGTAGCTGCAAAAACTGTAATAAGTTACAGTTTTCTAGCTGAAACAAGAAGTTGGGGCACAATTTGTTCATTTGTTGTTTGTTCAGAGTATAGTAAAGCATGAGAAAAGATTAGTCTTCTGGGTGCTATAGACCAAATTACGCAATTAAAAAAGGTTACCTTCTAAAGAAGGTTTTAGGAAGAAGGAACGTAAAAGCAGCTAATTGATTTGAAGAATATTGTCTATATTCTCTTGAGTATTTTATATGGGTGCCTATCACTCACAGAATTTTAGTGAAAAGTAGATATTTAAATACTCCTGAGAAATGGGGTTTAAGTGCCTTCTTCCCTCCCTAGTTCTTATGAATAACATCTTTGTTTACGCAGCAACTGACTATCTTTTCCTATTTTACATTTTTAAATAAGCACAGTAGAGACCTGACCTCCTTCTTTTAGTCTTTTTTTAGACCAGTATCTCCAACGACTTTTAGTTCTATGGAAAGCAGCTGGTGCCATTTCAGTACCTACTATTTATTAATCTTGAATGGTGGGGGAATAACTTCCCTCCACTATTAATTGCTTGAGGCACATATCTGAAGAGATGTTCTAGCTATTTAGTGGCCAAGACCTCAGAATCTACATGCTAGACCCTTACTCTCTCACACTGCTTAGGACTGAGTGCCATGATTGCTCATGAATAACTCCAGCTCCTGAAACAACGTGGGAACCCCTGAGAGCACTTCTTGGCCTATCTTTTGGCCAACTACTCCTCCTTCGCCCAGGACAGCGTGGCTGCTTCTGCCTTCCCATTGCCCAGGAAGCCTCCCAGACACCTCCAGGACCTTGAGTAAGACACCATCTTCCTTCTGCTCTTACTTGCTCATGACTGCAAGCAAGTTGGTAGAACTTCAAAGATGAGGGTGCTGGGAATGGAGAGGTGGTATCAGAGAAATACAGAAAAATTATTCTGTCTGACCTGTCCTATTCTAAAGCAGGTTAAGTTAGCACCTGTCTTAAGGTGAAACAAAGATCTTTACTTAGGTTGAACATGAAGACTTTGCATTCACAGTTTGATAATTTCTGAACTTCATTATGATTTTCTTCTTTCAAAGTCCTACACAACTGGACCTAAAATAAAGCCTTAATTACACAATAATATCTTTCATGTCCTTAAGACACATGTATACAGAGTAAAGCTTTATTAAGATCTTACAGTTTTCTTAAGAGCAAAGCAATACTTTTCTTTCTTCATCACATCATTAAACAGAGGCAGTTATTTGGGATATCTTTCTGGGTGTAAAGCACATGTGGTCTTGCTTACATTGATCAAAATTTAAAACATACCATCATTTAATTTGCAATACCTATAGACAGATGAAAATATTTTCTGAATTACTACTTTTATTAGGAAAAAAACCAATTCTTTTATATTACAGTCAAGTAAACATATACTGCTGCACCACATTCCAGTTTTGGCACTGCACCACTAATATACTACCTACGGAATATATTCTCAAAACCCAGCCTCTACAAATAGGTGACAACTGGAAAAAAACCATCATCAATAAGAGTAGCTCACTAAATAGGACTGCTAGATTGTGTGACAGCTTCTGTGCTTTAGGTTTGTACTCTGAAGTTTCCAGCACAACACCGAAGGCTTGGTTTATCCAAAGCACAATTGTTATTTACAAGTACATGTCATTCAGAAAAGAACTGTGCTATATTTACAGGTCATATACTACATATGTTTCTGACAGTTCTTTCAAACTTCCTTTTGAAGTATCAAAGGAGCATTACCTGTTGGACATTAATATACCTGAAAATTGAGAAAAATCAATATACCTAAACCAAGAAATACCATCTTATGCACCAGAAATTGAGACTTGCTGCTGGTAAGATGTTTGAAGTATTCAAAAAGTACTATACTTTCACTTAAATTAATAAGTGTAAAGATCCACTTAACTGTATTGCTATATGAGTGTATATTCTAACTGGAATTTAACTTTGCAGTCTGGGAGCTCTGGCAGTAAGTCTGCATTCTAAGGTCAAAGCAAAATGAAACTGAACAGATCTGGGTATTTTACAGTTCTGTAAGCACACTCATTTTCTAAATTTCCTGAAGTGTAAGCACACATTGACGGTGCTTTTAAAATTGCCCCCAGTGCATGAAGATGCTACAGATACTTAGCATCACAATTTTAACACTTCATCGATAGCAAGAAGACCAAAAAAAGTAATTCAGTTAAGCACCAAGGCAATTGTTCTAAAAAAATATACTAGAATGTATTAAAAAAAAATCTAATAAATCATGTACAAAAAAAATCATCTACATCATTACATAGATGTCATTAATGGTATTCTGCGGTTCAGGGATAGGACAATAAAGGCCTTATTTCACTTTGCATTACAAAATGCTATTCACAAAGATGTATCGTAAAAAGCAAGAATATATAAAAGGCTTAAAATTCTGTCTTGTGAGGAAAACTATGCTGATGGAAGAAGAAAGCTTTCATTTCACATTCTCAATGAGGTGGCTTAAAGGTTTTTAAAGATACTGAAATTTACTGCATAGAAAAACAGAATACATAGAAAATAATTTGAATAGCATATCTGAAACTGAGTCTATTAAACTTAAACCACAATGTGATCAATTTTAAGGAATTTTTTTTTTTCTAAGAAGAATGTACATTTCTAATCTTAAGTGGTGATCAAAGCTACAGAGTGAGAAGATTCTAGAGAGGTTTACTTTGAGCAAAATCTCACAGGAATAGATTATGTTGGAAGATTTGCATATCTAAAATTCAGTGAAACTAAGTGGTTTTGTTAGTTTTTGAATAGGCTGGCACTACAATAGATGTAAAAATTAAAATCACCACTTCCAACCCTCCAAAAAAGATAAATTTGCATTGTTCCACAAAATACTTAGTTTTTAGAGTGTGAAGGAATTAAAATCTGTTCTGCCAGCTTTCCATTTCTCCCTATGATGGCCACAGCAGAAGAAGGTTGACTATTGCTGCCTGACATATAAAATTGGCTCTGTTGGATACAGCCATTGTTGCATTTCTATTTTTCCTAAACTTTGCAACACGAAATAATACCAAACATGGGATGCTAATTGTGGAATGCATCTGCGGAGTACCAGTATCCGCAGCTTTAGTTTTCCTTTTTTGAAGGTTGCATGTTATTTTAACATTCTTCTCAAGCTTACATATGACCACTGTTTCATTGGAGCTTGGAAAAAATCAAAGCTATAACATTATTCTCTCAAGTCTTTGGAGAAGTTTGAGTCTCAGTATCTCTTCAGGTAGCCGTAATGAGCTACAACACAACTCCAAATGCATATTCTCACAACTCTTAGTTCACAGGGTAGCAATGAAAACCAGAAGTTGGTTTAATTATTGTTATTAAAGATACTAGGAGATTCATTAATGATCCATAAACATGTAGGACATGAGTCTAGTGAGTAGACCCTAGATACATTAGGATCAGGGTTCTTAACAATACCCAAGGAGTTGAGTTCAGATAGCTGATTAATGAAAACAAATCAACTATTAGCAAGCTAAGTAATTTAGCACCAGACTGAAAAGAATCAAAAATATGGAACTTTGCAATTGATATAAGACCTCTGTATTAATAATCTGACAATCTCGCACAAAAATTCTAAGTCTTTATCCTTTATGCAACCATATAAAGCCCACCAAAACAAAGATTTTTGAATGAGTTAAAAATCTAAATTAATCTCAAGTAAACATCTCACAAAGCAATATTCATAATTTAAAAATTAATCAAAAGGGACGATAACAAAGATAATTTGGTCACAGACTCTCATCCGAACAGAGCTGTGTATAAGAAGAGCTGAATTAAGAAAGTTCATTGTTATGAATTACACGCCAGATTTCCCTAAAGCTGTATACATAAATGTTAGGACAAGCAAGGCACAGCATGCTCTTTTTTGATTAGGAATGTAGAAAAACAGCTAAGTCGATTTCCATTTACAAGCAGCATCTACATTAAGATTACTAGGAAAGGGGGCATTAAAAAAATACTAGTAATTCTCTTCATTGACAGGAAAGCCTCTTTACATAGCTGTTTCTCTCTAATATACCGAATCTCAGAGTTCTTGAATTCAATATTATGTCTTTACTTTCAGGGGGCAGTGGAGAGGTCAAATGTGTTTTTTAATTACTTACTCTAAAGCTTATAAAAAGTTTTTTTTCTGGTCACTGCTTTTTTCAAGGTAGCATGAGGGCAGAAATTAATTAGCTGACTACATTTTCTGATTATCATGAAAAAGCACATGCTCCAGTCTTCAAGTAATATTTAAATCCCCCAAACACTTTGTCAAAGTATATAAAGTTTGAATTTAAATTGACTTTATTTATACTGGTTTTTCTAATCCTTCTTGCCTCCTAGCCATACAGGACTCCTGTTCGGTGTGTTAGTATCAGTTCTGCAGTTTTGAAGACTTTTTTTTTCGTACTAACCATTTATCAACTTGGAATATTTACATCTGTTATACTGGATTTTTCTTCCTGTAGCATTTGCATGCCATCTGTGCCATCAATAATTTGTATTAGTTTTAGAAATACGATACAGCTTATTACCTGCTGACATGAATTTTGTGTCTGAACACTGCAGATAAATCAGGGCTTAAGTGACAACTGTTTAGATGCATCATTGTTTGTTAATATAGGATAGCTTTTTTCTGCTGCAGGTTGCACTGACAGTACCTGGTCCAAGAATGAAGAGTCCAAATAGATTTTATGGAGCGTAAGCCAGGACACGCTTTTCTGTAACAGGTACCGTTATCCCACTCAAACAAATTGTGTTCATATGCAGCACAATCCTACCTTTGATCTCTGCATTCCCATGAGACAAAAGTAATATCGTAATTACAAGAAAGAAACAGAAATTGTAAAATAGGAGAAGAGTAATTAAAGATTACTATTAGTCTTGGAAATAATTTTCATGACTGAACCTAAGCACTGGCCTTGGCATGATATTCTGCGCAACACAGTTGTATCAAGACAGGCTGAGAGCAGACCATCTGGATTTTTCAGAGAAATTCTTTACTAGACAAGCTGAGGAAGGAGAGATTTAAAATGCTCTTAGAAGCCAGTGTTTCTAGGAAAAGAGTTTTCTGTTATATGAAATAAATGAAAAATTAAAAATTCTTTACCTTTCAGATAGAAGCCAGACTTTGATGTGAAACTGCATGAATTTATATGTCCACTTACATTCAAGTCTGTTTTGAAATAATTGCTCTTTTCAGTGGTATAATTTTTGCTTTTACCACTTGCCAAGAAAGCTCTCATCAAAGCCAGTGCTAAAGTTTTTCTTCAAAATTGCAATGAAGAGGTTCAGTCTGTTCGATATACACATTTTTCACTACCATTTATCTTCATTCTCTATCTGGTTCTGCTGCTGGTGGAAGAACAGGGTCAAAAATTTCTATTCTGAGTACAATAGTAATGAAAATATCCCTCTTTGTTTAAAGGATGACTGGTGGCTATCCCTGGAAACAGATACCGGAAAACAAAGTGTAATAAAATTTGCACTTCTGCTAGTAAGGACCAAATAAATGCTACGACTACTTAAGGGGCCATTTCAAATGAAACTAGCATGCTTGGCACAGCCTTAACTCATAGCTCTTTTTTCAGAAAATGGAATTGAGTGACTGGATAGAGATTGCTGGATTTATGTCATTTTTTGGCTAAGCTTCAGCACACTTCATTAAAGGGCAACAATAGCCTTCGCTGCCTTAAGAAGTGTATTGCATAGATCATCTGCCTCTTGTAATCACTCATTTCCCCAAAAGATGAAACTTAGTTTAAAATTGAAAGGAAGACTAACAACTCTTATTACTTGCTCAATCTAACAATAACATTTTTATAAATGTATTCTCTCCTTGACATGCCCTTTCCCCTAGAGCTGTTCATTTCAGAATGTTCAGAAAAAAATCTAATATTACAGGTTATTGCTGAAGAGCAATAATTTTAAGATTCAGTGATTCACCTGTCATGTCCCTTATTACTCCTAGACCAGTGTAGCTGCTTTGTGGAAAGACGAAATAGTTCATTACTTAAATCTTTTGAAAATGTTCTTTGAAGAAGCCTATTTAAAGAAGCCATTGCTTTTTAAGGAAGCGATGGATTATTGAGACAAAAGCCAATTGTAAAGTTCTTGCTCTGAGCAAAGCCTTACCTCTTGAGTCAAGCCTTACCTCTTGAGTCTCACTGATTTCACGGCTGCCTACGATTTCACAAGCACTTCAGTCAAAGAGTTATAGAAAATAAGCAAACAAAAGTGTGCTTATTTGAATGCATTTATCTCAGGGAAACACACAGGACATCATCAATACACAAATACATTATCTGCTTCCTCTAATAACGTGAGAAAAAAAAAATACAAACAGCAGCAAGACATCTTTTCTTAGCAAAAACAGTGTGTGCTGTAAGCAACCAGGACACATAATCCAATTAAACGATCCTGGAGAATCAGCACTGAAGGGGGAAAAAACAAAACAAAAAACAAATGTAAACACCCCCCCCCCAAAAAAAAAAAAAATAAATCAAACAAATAACAAAAAAAACCTCACACTGACCATTTCTGCTTCCTGACTAGAAGTCAAAGCCCAAACTACCTGAACTTAGATGCTGCTGCTTGCAATTTGCAAAGAAGAATCACTCAAAAATCACAGGATGAGTAGTACAGTTTCTCCAGTGCTGCATTCTGCACAGGCTTCAACAGGCCATATGAGTTAACAGAATGGCCCACTGTGATTAACAGAAAAATGGAAGTTTGTCAAATTGTAGCTAAATCCGAATGTTTGATTAGCAGATTCTAGTTAAGGTTAATTTTAACACTGTATTTACTGCTCTCAGCCTAGTTCCTTTCTTGTTGCAATGTGGATTTCAGTCCTGGCTCAGATTTTGCTAGCTCTGGAAGTACATGGATTTTATATATAGCTGTTCTTCCTCTGATAATGAGTTTTCTATGTTTAATCATCTGTGCTATACCAGAATTTATGTATGAAAACTGACAATTTACATCTGGTCAATTTGCCCAAATCTTCCTTCGGCTGTTGCCAACCTGGTACACAATATTTCTGTAAATACATTGAAATATGGTAGATATTCAAACAAAATTACTCAGCGATCATACGAATACTGTTTGTGAAAATGTGACATTTTAGCGATGTACTTAAGATACTTCTGTCTATAACTAAACCTGACAGGGTAGCTATTTTAGTAAACTGTATGTCAGCACTGGGCAACTGAAGTGTTTCTCCAGCTTCAAATTATTTGGCTTTAGACTTTACTTTATAGCATATTCAGCAATAACAATCTGTCATACTGGTGAGCCCACAACCAGTCAACCACCAGGTTGCTGAAGTTGTTTACCAGTAGGTCAGCCTGAAATCCTCCTTTTTCCCAGCACTTTCTGATGTGACAAGTTCTAGTCGATATCATTCACCTAACGAAATTCAGCAGTTTATTTTCACCTCCTTGATTTTCTTACGTAGCATGGATGCTATATCCAAACTGCCTTGTGGAGAGGGAAACATAAGCTACAGACTTGCTGTCAACAATGTTCCCACTGCTCAGAACCAGTAAACCGTGGAGAGGACTGATCCAAAAACAACGCACAGCACTTTGCCTAGTCTCCTCAAGGTTTTGCGTGATGTCATTACAGCCCAAAGACAAAATGGGAGGATTTTTTTTTTTTCTCAGAAGTTTCTACAATAATATCCAGACAGCACTTCATTTACTATCACAGTTCTGAGGAAGCGCTGTATGCTTGGGAGGACACTGGAGGAAATTACGGTGTTACACGGCAAGTAGGAAGCTTTTCTGGTCCAAGGAAACCATGTTGTGCATTGTCTGTCTGGGACAGACCTCACAGCAGACCATCAAGACAAGCCACCACAGCTTCATGTCAAAGAGAAGTATTTGCTTCACTCCCAAAGGAATGAGGAAGCACAAATGCAGTGCAGACCAGGACCCTGAAGTGAAAGAGAACACTAGCTGTCTTTGTAGTAGAGATCAATCTCAGATCAGTCCTCTTGAATTTTATCCTGACTTTTACCCAGATGACTTGAGAAGATTGGCACTGGTGAGGCCGAGTCCCAGGCAAATCTCCGAGAACTGCAATGGCTGCCACCACCAGCTTTGCTTCTGACTTCTTCATCAGTGCTGCAGGTCATCAACTGTTCTCTTCCCCACTTTCCTTCTCCCAGGTTTTTGGGCTAGCAAATTTTTGCATGGCTTTCTAGCAAAATTACAGATCTAAGATGGCAGGTTTGTGTTGCAGTGGTACACTTCTGGGGAAATTTTACAAAACTGTTACAGCTTATTCATACCAACACAACCTGAAATAAGGGGAAATGAGACAAAGTTTTCCTATTTTCTTCGAAATATTAGCACTTACTTCCATTTTGTGAGAGCTCAAATGCAGTTTTAGTTAAACACCATAAAGAACATCACAGGCAATCTCTGTTTTAAAAGCAAACAAAGCGACCTACCACCCTTGTAGATGTTCTAGAAAAAATTTAAGACACCCACATACTTTCTGACTTCAAGTGCTCTTTCTCCTCATAAACAAAGCATGGCCAGAGCTGCTCCTTTAGTTAAGAATAGGCTGGAGAAGTTCTGGTCCACTGACATTTCTCCTTCCCATAGCAGCAGCCTAATTTGTTCTTTCTTTCGTGAGATTACCACTCACCTATGTGGATTCAGATGTACTTTCTACAACCTCTTTTAAGCCCTACACATTTGGAGGAAATTGCATGTACCTGGCTTTGCTGAGCAGCTGTCTCAGGGAAAAAGCACTAAAGCTTCTATAATCATTGCTTGCTTTCCAGATTTCCTCTTGTGAAGACAGGCATATTATGACAGTGACAAATATAGGAAATTTTTCTTTTGCGTCACTTCTCCTCAGAGAAAGGCCATTAAATCCTGCTAGTGATCCCTGTCAAAATTCCATCAACAACTCGGTTCTCCATTCCAGTTTCAAGCTAAGTAATCTCTCCATTTTGCCTTATTCAGTAACCCAACCCATTATCCCAGCCTCTGTATTACATAATAAACTCAATTCACATAGGGCAATTACTTCTTCCAGCAAAGAAGGCATTGTCCCCAAAGCTGTTTGAAAATACAGGGGGGTTTGTAGGTACCTTTCTCTTTGCCTGTTGTAACTGCACTGGGAAAATTCAGTGCTCTTGCATTACAATGTTATTTTAATCATGTAAAGAAAACATTTCACCATTTCTATATTAACCCCTTTAATTTTTCGCAGATGGTCAGCTCTAAGCTTAGATTTCCAAGTGGTAGGACATTACTACATTAAAAAGCACACCTTTTTCCCCTTACATGTTAAGTCAGAGGAAATCATGGTTTTGCATTTTCTAGGTAATATTTACGTGTCTTTATTCTGTTCACTGAAATGTGTCACATGCTGTACTGGCATAATTCAGAAGAATTAGACCAGGAAAAGAAAATATCTGGAGCCTTCTTTTTCAAAAGCAATATTTATTACCTGGGGACATTACCGTCTGAATGCCAGAACATCAGGCCAGCTGGGATACGTGCACAGAAAACTTCTCTACCGCCTTGTGCTGGTCTAATTCATTCCTGCGTTAGCAGGTAGCATGCTGAAATGCCTAAGGAACTCTGCCTGGTCATTAGCACAGAAACATGAAGGGAAAGTCTTTCCTAAACCTCTTGGTTTGGTTTTTCCTCTCTTTTTCCTCCCTATAATTTACTCTTTCTGTGCCTTTTCTCTGTTGCTCACCAAAAACTTATTTTTTAATAAGAAAACAATTTTAACATAATCACTTGGCACCAAGTAGTATATACCCATGCACTACAGCATTTGGATCTGTGTGGTCACAAAATTCCACAGTTTTGTCAAGTATTCCCCCATTATTTCCATCTCCAGATCTCTCAGGCACCCCAATTTCTTTTCTTCTGTGCCCAAAACCCTTAAGTTGCAGTTCCCATCTCTTCATAGCCCCTGGCGGCAGCTGCCAGCCTGCCTGGGTCGGAGCAGGAGCCCACTTTGGGATGTACCGGAGGGAGCAAGGACGATGTAGTTGGACTTCAGCAAAACTGTGAAACCCTGGCTAGCATGACAGATGAACGATAACAGGAGCTTGCATCTGTCTGAGGGACAGACGGAGTTAGAGAAACTCCCATGAGATCAGAGAAGTGTGGGGACAGTCCTTGCTTCGCCATTGGAAACAGTTTGAAGGACAATTTGCAGAATTTTCTGGCGTTGTCCGTGAGGCTTTCCCATCCTTCTCACCTCTCCTCTCTCATAGTCAGTCCGCTGAAACCCCCACACGATGTAATTCGGACGCCTGAAAACACTGGACTTTCTTTCTCTTTCTTTAAAAATCAGGATCTAGGATGTTTCCCTCATCTTTTTATTCAAATGTTCCTCATTGCTCTAAGACTCTTTTTGAAACTAAATCTAGTGATAAATTAAAATACACTGAAACTTAACTTTTCAAAGACAACTTCAATAAACTACAGAGTTTCCTCTTCTTTATATGAAATAATGTGTAGCCACGTATTTTTCATTTGTGTCCATATATATCTCCTCAGGGGGCAAAATTAGTAACTATCAGACCTTCAAAGGTAGTGTTCCTCAGGTTTAGGTCATCTGACTTACATCTCTGAAAATGCAGTCTACAGTTCGGGTGTTCTTTTAAGCCATCGCAAAATTTGTACGTCCCATATATCTATAAGCCCATTCTATCGGTTTTATGTTTAGAGTTCGGAGGAAGGGGAGGAAGAGGATGGCTAAATCTGGGGTTTTGTGGGGTTGTTTGGGGCTTTTTTGAACAGATCTTAGTTAAATATTGATATATTATTTATCCTTATTATCAACAGTATTACAAAATAATTCTATGGCTACAGAATTCAAAAAGAGACATTAAGAAACTCTGCAAGCAAATAAATACATTTTCCCTGAAAAAGTATAGTCCATGTAGTACTTTTAAGTCAAAACTTTTGACTGTGACATTTTTTGGTTTCACAGACCTTGATTACATCTACAGTCACCATCACATCTACAGTCACCATCACTAAAATAAGAAACTCCTTGAACGTTACTGCTGCTAAACCTGAACTATATGATCTCTCCAACTGGAAAATGTACTGTAGGAAGGTAAGATAAAAAGACTCTGTACATATCAGTATTCAGATAAAGAGAACAGAGACTTATTAAGGGAAAGTGAAAGTCTCGCAAGTATCTTGAAATATTTCTGAACTTTTGAAATTGTCAGACCATTTCACTTAAATTAGACAACATAGTTGCAAAATATTATTTGTTTTCTGGAAATGCTTGTCTATAACCCAATAGTTCTTTAAAAAAAAAGAAAATAACAATCTATACCATTATTATTCATTTAAACCTTTAAGGTTTAAATGGGCTAACCAATAGGTTTACCTCACCATGGCAAAAAAAAAACCACACTTTGTTGCGCTGCTTGAGCTGTGTTGCAGAACAGAAAAATCTGTGCATCCATAAACTTTTTAGCTAATTAACTCAGTACTCCATGCAGTACAGTAAAAAAATATTTAGCACGCATGATGTACTGAAGATTCTGAGTGCTACTGCACTCACTCAAATCTTCAATTCATTCTCCAGGCTCTTGAAACATACGTTATCTAGACAACACCAAAACTACTTCAAGGACTAAATGTGCAACCCATGCCACACCCTGGACATGAGTACTTGCCTCCTCTGTTCCAGTAGTTAAAATACATCCTCCAAAACTGGAAATGCAATGCGAGAACCGTTCTGAATAACACTGGTGGGAATCCTGCCATTTCCTTTGTCTATTCATGGTAAACTGTAAAAAAGTTTGAAAGTCATGAGAAAAATATAAGTCAAGTGTTGCTTTAGGCTGTAATTAATAAGACTTCATGCACTAAACTATACAAGTTGTGATATAGATGTATATTCCACAGTTGACTGTAAATGATAAACATTTATTTTGAGTCTTCATCCAAGACTCGAATAAACAGGCATTTTTGGTACTGAAAAAGCATTGTACATACAGTCTTCCAAGACTGCCTCAGTTCTACTAGGAAAATTCTAACAAAATAGGTCACGGAGCATTTTACAAGTAGAATTATAGAGGCTTAAGCAGACTCTAATTATCAGAGCTATCAGGTGCTGCCATTCTACAATATTTCAATTTTCCCAGCCTGATATTTTAACAGTAGCTTGAAAGGTAAAAAAAAAAAAAAAGAAATTACTAAGATGACAGCTCAATTGTGCAGCAAAACTAAGTCATATTATATAAAGACAGCCAATGAAAAACCTCTTTTCATCACTGAGTTTTTTCCTTTGTAATCTTAACATATGGTTTTTCCTGATGCCAAGAAACAGTCAATAAAAAGAAGCTTTTGTTCTTGAGCAGCACCTTTGTTCTTTCCAAGCCTTAGCAACTGTTCATCAGTTCAGGGATGCAGTAAGAGCAGAATAAGGGGAAAGATTTAGTATGGAAGAACTCTTTATTGCTGACCTGAGTCCAGCTTTAGTCTCACGTCTGACACTAAAAAAACTGCTAAACACTACCCCTAGTGACAAAACCACTAAGAATAGGCAAAAGCACCTCCCTTTTTCTCCTCTTTTATTTCAGGCCACGTCCCTTGAGCTGAGCACTGCCTGATGTGACCATTTTCTGCAACAGTGAGAGATGTAAATTTTTTAATTGGATTTATTGTGGTGAGCAAAGCTCTGTTAATTAGTTAGATTAAATATAGAATATGAACCTTCCTTGCCAGATTTTACTGGGCACAAAGAGTACTATTCCACTTCAATTTAGAATCAGACCAGAGCGCTGTACTGTAACAGCTACAGGCACAGCTGAGGAGGGGACTTGATAACATTTCTCAGTTCCTAGGTCCAGGTCTCATTGTTGCCATGTCTGAACAGCACATTGGGACAAAATATGGAAAAATAAATTCTCCCATCCACAATAGATTCCTCGTGCGGGAAGCCTGGATGAGGACTTATGTGGTACTTCCACAGGTCCCTAGTGCTGGGCAATCAGAGGATGGGGAAAGTGGAGGCTCCAGCTGAGGGGAACATCTGCCACGGAGCTCATCCTTGTGCGTCAGATCATTTTCCATTTTCCTCACCATACTTTGCCATGAAAGCTTAGGTTTATGCCTCACAGAAACCTACGTTTTGATTATTTTTCCATCACAGTTTCTAAAAAAAAAAAAGTTGCAAACAAAAAACCACAAAAACAACACAACAAAACACACACCTGCTTTTGACAAAATCTGCTGACCAAAAAAGCCACCAAAAATTATTTGGATTGTAAGGAGGAAGCACAAGTTTAAATTAAGATAATTTGACACTGAAACAAGTGTTGGTGGTAGTTAATTCTTCATTACTTCATATTTTTGCATCAAAACCAGATTTTTTTTTTAATAGCTGTGTCATAGCTTATAGTCATTGTAAGTCTATGTGGAAATTCTTTGAAAAATTGTTCTGCTCTGTGTGACGCCATAAATCATAGCAGAAGCTAAGAATAGGCATTTCAGGTTTTAAAGCACCTTGACTTAATCATGCAACCTGAAATCTTAATTAGATCTTTATAAGACAGATACTCCATGATTTACATTATTCCCCCCAAAAAAACCAAAACCTACTTTGTCACTATATTTGTTTTTCTTTCCTTTTTTTTTTTTTTTAAAGTAACTGACACAATTCCAAATTACATGACCCGTGGTCCCAAGAAATTGTTCTGCTTCCTTCCTATAGAGAAATTATTTGTCTCTCTCACATTTTGTGACAGTATAGTGATTTTCTTCTATGGGTACAATGTAAGTAATAATGGACTTGTTCTAGTTAGGATGACTAGGAACTTTAACTTCAACGTTATCAACAATCTACTTAGTTTGCTATAATAAACTCCTTCATTACTAGAAATACTGAGGGTGTCTGATACCTTTTCAGTTTATTTAAAACAGCTAGTTAATACTAAAATAATGCTAGTTTAGGTTACTTAGGATCTCAGGTAACATGTTAAAGACATACTAATGCTCTTCTATACATAACAATAAAAATTGGTATTTAAACCAGTGTTTCTTCAGTTTATGAATTTTTGTATGATCCTGACTATGGGATGGCTGATGCCTGAAAGCTTCAGGGTCAGTTTTGATGTTTTTAATAGAAAGAGAGTTATTCAAATTACACCAAGGAGACTAAGAAGCCAATTCAAAGCCTTCAAAGAGAAAAAGCTACTTAGATTGATCTTAAGTGGCTTTAGATCAGGTCTGTAATTTAGGTATGTGCTGAGGCTCTAAAGAGTGTGTCCTTTTCAAGTTTCTTAGTTCACTTCCATGAGGACCAGAGGGATAACATGGACAACATTATAAATCACTTCAGCTTCAGTTAACCTTTTTAAATAACTGTTTTTTCTTTCATCAAAATATGGTTGTGCCCATCACTGATCTTAACTGCCAGTTCCAAAAAGATATTACAACAGAATCTCCAGCCGCTGAAACTATTTCACTACAAATTTAGCTTAAGCAAATTATTTAAGGGAAGTTTCAAAATTTCTGACATCTTTCCAGCTAGTTAATACTAAAATAATGCTAGTTTAGGTTACTTAGGATCTCAGGTAACATGTTAAAGACATACTAATGCTCTTCTATACATAACAATAAAAATTGGTATTTAAACCAACTCTTAACTCTTTTTTAAATAGTTTAGAACTGCCCTCTGCAGCTGAATCAGAGGTAAAATGTGTAGGAAAAATTTTATACCATGATTCATGACCTATTTCTAACTGTTCATGAAACCATGATCACTCTTGCAAGATCTCAAACTGTCCAAAATAAACCAGTGGGAGTTTTAGGAACAGCAGGTTTGGAATATTGAAGAAACTCTTAACTCTTTTTTAAATAGTTTAGAACTGCCCTCTGCAGCTGAATCAGAGGTAAAATGTGTAGGAAAAATTTTATACCATGATTCATGACCTATTTCTAACTGTTCATGAAACCATGATCACTCTTGCAAGATCTCAAACTGTCCAAAATAAACCAGTGGGAGTTTTAGGAACAGCAGGTTTGGAATATTGAAGAAATGTTTATAAAAAGATTGACATCTTTTTGAAAGCTTGCAAGCGTTTGGCTTCTCCATTCCAGGAATAAAAGGGAAATTGTTTGGGGGCCAAAAAAGTTTTGTTTTCACCATTTACTTTTTGGTCCTGCGAGATCACAGGGTTAAGAAAACATTCAGAACAACCTTTACAAACTCGTTCACCTGCAAAAATAAGAACAGTAAAATAAAAGTCTAGCTGACACCTTCCACAAGCAAATTCTTGTCCAAGAATTGAGTGTCTGAACCCACTGGAGTTTGACTTCTTTATGCTGTAGATAAAAGATTAAGCTTCTCAAACTGAAGCAGCTTTTTTTCTTCTGGCTCAACATAAGACAGTACATAGAACTATTGATCCTACTCACTTGGATTTATTGCCATTCACGATATTATGTGATCTGTGGTCCACTATTCTACATGCTGACTAAATACCAAATAAATGCCAGAAGAAGATGATACAATTTGCAAGACAAGTAATAAAAGTTGACACGGGACTGAGTAGAGTTGAGGCACAATGGCTAAATCTTATTAAGACAATCTCAATTGCTTTGATCAGTACTAATGACTAGTTAAGAAATCACATATATTCCTCCATGAAAAAAAGAGCAAATTTTAATAATGTACACTTCAAACAAAGCACTGCCATATTTGCCAGCCATTAATAAGGGGTAATGAATGATGCATCCGCAAAGCCAGAAAATTCTATTTTCTGCCCCAAAGAAAGTGCTTGTGAAAACCTAAGTGAACTTTTCAGAAAAAAAAAAAATCCTAATCATGCCTTGAATTTATGGATTTGTGCTATATCTTTCAAATGCTAATCTCTAACTGTGCTGAATCAACACCTGACAGCAACAGCAGGAGGGGAAATACTGGCACTTGAGCCTCCAGTCAGCAAGCGCAGCCGAGTCAAGTAGCCTGGCAACAGTGGTACAAGTAATCTTTAAAATTTCATCCGTTTAATTCCTCAGGGAGAGGACTCTTAGTAAGCTATGCTAAAAGTGATAGGACAGCACCTACAGTCACTGATCAATTTAAAAATGTAACAAAAAAGGTTCAGAACGAAAATAGTACAGAGCTTCTGAAAAAAAAAATTTTGTTGCTTTTGGGTTTTTTTAAGATTACTTAGATTTGCAGGTTAGCACTGAATACCTGTTACCCAGAAGACTCCAGGAGAGATTAATTTCTACAGTACTGTATTGCTGAAGTATAGTCTTACTTCAGGGTAGGCTTTAATTCCTTATTATTATTTCCTTGAAACACTGGCCTCTCAGTAGAATGATAAAAATAAAAAAAACCAAAACCAGCACAAAAATCATACAGTAGTTCTCAAAGAATCTGTGAGAAAACAGCTTGATTTTTAAAGTTAACTTCCAGGCCCATTTACTCATACTGTCCCCAAAAACTTAAAAGAAAGCAGAAGGCTGACTGATAACACTTACAAACTTCATACAATCTGCAAATAGGATGGTTTACAGCAAATTATAATGCATCATCATCTATAAATACAGTCAGCTGTATCAACTGTTCTTGTCTGGTCTCATTTATGAGCTCTTCCAAGCAGTTAGGAAAATCCAGATAGCCTAGAGACCACACTTATCGGAAAAATGTTAAGTACATCGTGCAATGAATTTTATTGCTGAATTTTGAATGGCATTAATATTACCTTACAACGTGCAATTATAGACTTTACACGCACAGAGATGCTACGTTCAGAAGCCCTTAAATTTAAGTTTAACATTATGACTACCGCTTGTACTTGCTTTCATTACACCTATTTTAACGACAACATTTTTTTCAGTATACAGATTCCTAACACCACTATTTCGCATACTTTTGCTGAGCTGAGAGCGAGACAAAGGGCTTTGACAAGTTTTAGCTGTCTGTTTAAAGCAGAGCTTCTTTCTGCCCCTTTCCAGACCTAGTATCCCTGAGGGAGAATGGGGAGAGAGAAGAGCAAAAGCTGAACTTGGAGGGGTAGTAGAGAGCGAGAGGAACCATTCTGACCTTTCTCTGCACTCTTCTCCTTCAACTCGCACAAAACTCTCTTCAGTTCACGAGCAGAAACTTCTGTTTTTTCTCTGCAGCTACTCTCCCAGGGATAAAGACGATGGAAGAAAGAGCTCTTTCTTGGACGGGGCTGAGATTCTGAACAGAAGTGGAGCTTCTGGTGTTATTGTGAGAAAGCCGCCAGCTCGAGCCGGAATAATTCAACTCACAAATACTTTGAAAGTTGGTAACTGCAACTTTTGCCGGTACCACTTAAAGAAAGTGTCCTTTGTGAATTTAGAGCTTACGAACAAGCAGGGTATGAGTAATGTCATTGCCACTCCTAACAAAGATCAAATGCCAGTGAATCAACTACGTGGGAACCAAAATATCACAGTGACAGGCACTTCAGAACTATATCATAAAGCCGCTTTTGTAAATACGATGAGTTAAATCTTAGCCCTATTGAAGTGAAAGTTCACTCGAAATCAAAGGAGGAAGTAGCATGCCTCTAGGGAAAG
>NW_009630445.1:50741-60270 GCF_000690535.1 Cariama cristata
AAGGCTTATCTTTTAGCAGTATCAGGCTGCTTCTCACACCTTGCTCCGGTTCTTGTTCTGCCTCTGATCTGCTGCGTGACCCTAAATAATTCACTTACCTCTGTGCTGGGAATCTCTCTCTCGGACTGAAGCTGGGCTTTAACAGGGGATCGGCTGCTTCTTGCAAAATAATGCAAGTCAGCTGCTGCCAAGTACCCAAACGCTGCCACAGAACTACATCTAACATCAACTGCAAGGGTGCTGTATTGGATCTAGTCTATCTTTAGAGAGTTTGGGATTTTTGTTGTCGTTGTCACAGCCCTATAAACACCATCTTTTTTCCACTTAGGAATCCGGGTGATAAAAACCAGAAACCACCTAACAAAATAGAAGCCGTGAAAGGACTCACAAATCTAACCACCACTAACGTGCGCCTTTGCCGTAAAACAGGATGACGGCATGTTCCAAAATGAGGTAATGCATCCTGAATTACAAAAGAAAAGCAGAAAATTAAAGAAAAAAAATAATCATTGAGGCTTGCCAATAAAAGCTATTTGGAATCATCCCAGCCTCCAAACAGGCGATAAGTTGATCTCTACATAATCAGGTAAAAGCCATTCAAAGTTGACAGTTTCAGCTCCCAGCACTGAACGCACAACCTGGGTGCTCTTAGAACAATGCTAAATTCATATAAGCAACCAAGCAATGGCATCTTAACAAATACAACAGGCTACTGACCAAGCACGGAGGAAGGCAATTTCAGGAACATGATAAAAGCCAGGGCAAAACCACCAACGTGGAAAAGAGCAGACATATCAAAAAAGCATTTAGCTAACTGACCTTCTGCCACTCGAACCACAGCTTGAGGCCATTGAAGGCTGTGGAAGAATTCAGTTCAAACAGGTACAGGACAGACTTGTATTCCTGCGTTATCATCCTCATGAAGCCACAGTGAGCCCCTGAAGAGAAAGGACACACTATTATTCTACAGGTTTTATTCACAGTCATCTATGAGAAACTAATCTTGTAGAGGATCCTTCTTTTGCTAGGTCTTCTTCATGGTCTACATGGCAGTCATTATTGATTATTTCTCATGCCCACCTCTGACGTCATCTACATTGCAAAGACACTCAGAAAGCAAAATTGAGCTACTTATTTTGGAAAATAAGAACATACTAATAGTAGTTACCGTCCATCCACAGGAGCAGAAAAGCAGCTGTATATGTGGCCTAAATTGGATGATTAGTGATTCTTTTGGCTTGGGCTATAGAGAGAACAAGGTCCTGGAATAACTCACATCTATGGATGTCTGCATCTGGCTCTTCACAAGTACTTAATTTCCTCCCTCTTGCATTTTCACAGCAGTGGAGTAGTTATACTGTTCTCTCCATACCTTAATGCTTATAATTTCTTGTTGACCATAGTAAGAGTTATTGCATTCAGTTACCCAGTTTGCCGGCATAAAATAGTTTTCTGGGGAAAAAAAAAAAAAAAAAGGCAGTGTATTTCACTCACTTTTAAATGAAGCTAGTACCTATTACATACTTCTACAGCTAAAACCTAACACTAAAAAAGCTAATAAGGTTTCATATCTTCCTTGAAATTACCCATCAAAATAGAAGGACAGAGGGAGATTATTTTCAGCAACAGGGCATCAGTCTAAGAAATGTTGATCTTTCTACAACAGTCCATCCAAACACGTGGTAATGACCACCTATTTAGGCCCTTGGAGGTAGCACAGTAAAACTGATATACACAAAGATTTACTTCATATCCTTAAAGATGAGCTTGCATAGCAGGGCGCTATTTGCGTAGCAAGCATGATAAAAAAAAAAAAAAGAGAAACACAAAAAGTCAGATTAAGAAGCTGAGAAAATAAAAGCTCACATCACTGAATTGGGCCTGGTAAAGGGGAAGGGGGGAGGAACTACCTCAGTAAGATTAAAAACTTTTCTTCGAAAAAAATATATCTATATTATTAACTTTTATCAAGGCCTTTATGGTTTAATCTTCTTATTAACACAGATAAACCATCTCATCAGAAAGCCACTTGCTCTGGCAAAGTCCCAAGCCTTAATCAGTGCAATAAGAGTCATTTTACAGGTATCCTAAACCATAAAAATCTACAATATTTACGGTTAGTCTTTAAAATTATTTCTGTAATAACTTGTCAAGTTATCACTGTCCTCTGGAAAGTAGCTGAGGTTATTACACACAGGATTGTGTTTAGTTGTTAGGTGTACAGCTAACATTGAAGTCCTGACCATTCTTGACAAAACCCAAATTCATAACCTAGGTCTTGCACTCATGCCAGAGGAGTGTTGACTGCACTCCTAGCTAACTACCATTTGCCTTCACCAAAGAGTAAGTAACAGCGTAAGTCTTCAATATTGCATGAAAACTCAAGAGGTATTTAAGCTAGCTAGAAGTAATAGCTTATTTCCTTTGTTTTCCTCTAGACATCAATATCCACCTCCCAGTCTGATGGTTAAGTTCTCCTTCAAAGATACTTGCTTTTGTATTTAATCACTGAATACAATAGGAACATTAGATGTCAATATATATTTTGAAAAATGTGCTTTTCTTTAATCTAGTTTTTCTTTTCTTCCTGTCACTTGAAGTTACATAGTTTCCAGTCTTCTCTATCGAGCAGTAGAGTTAACACTTTTTTTACTATACCTAGTAGATTTTCTTTTATATTCCTCCATGTAGATCAAGCAGAGAGCTAATATACGAACCCTGTTCCTCTGCAGTAGAAAGCAGAATTACATATTGAATCAGGCATATTACTTGGTATAATCTTATTTCTAAATAAGATAATAATAAAAATAACAACATAATATTTCTTCCACATTGAGGAATAATAACAACACATGCAATCTTATTTCCCAGAAGGCCACATCTACAGTTAAAGATGCAGTTTCTGTGTTTAGAAATCCCCAAAGCTGTCACTCCAGAGCACCATATGTCAAGATCAAAAAAAAAAAAGGTCTGTTTTCATTACTTCTTACTTCTACACCTGACTCTCATGGTTCTTTGTGGCTTCTCCAGCTCTACCTCTACACGCATTAATGTTTTCCAGTTTTATTCCTTGCTCTATGCTAGGCCAGCACAAGCATTCATACACTTATCTGTGTCAGACTGGGGCACTACTGAAGTTGAGAAAGACATCTAGCAGATGAAAAAACCCTGCTGAAATTCCTAGAAGCCCAAGAGTTTTTTGTTTGAGGTTTTTTGATATGGTTTTATTTGGGTTTTTTTGTTTGTTTGTTTTTTAACTAGGTCTATGTATTTGTTTATTGTCTGTGGGCATTTTCAAGCTTACCTGTACTTGCACAGAGCCTCCTTCTGCTGCTAGCACTGTAACCCTCCTTCTCTGAGTCACTTTGTTCAGCAACTTCTGCCTAGGTGTAACGAGCAGCATCTAGCTGTTAATATGCTCTCCACTCTTGTGGTCCTCATCAAGCAGTGGAAAACAACTGATCTCTGTTGCTCCTCAAAATAGGATAATCCTCAACCTTACTGAGTCATCAACTTCTAATTCCCTGCTTTTTCACTTATGGTTTAATACTTTTTCTTATCAATATTCTTTCTCTTTAATGCTTTCAGGATTAAAATAATTTACTTTTGAATCATTTTCAGGATAGAGCTAAGGCAACATCACATTGCTCTGCAGCACCAAACCAGACCTTCAACCACAAACTGCTGGAGTCCCAGTCAGGAGCAGGGGTATCTGTTGTTCAGGTGATCTCACACCCTTACACGTTCTACATCTTCCACCTAGGATGAAATGGGTCTTTGTTACGAAGTTAACCCAAGTAACTGTTATCCGCTTCTGAGCATCCAACTTAATTTAAGCTCAGCACAGGCGGACAGGGCATATCGCTTCCAAATTAGTCTGGCCTCAGTGATGCTGCTGCTGTCTTCTGCAGTGTGGAAGAACTCTTCTTTCCCTGTAACAGAGAGCCGGTGCAGGCAAGAAAGAGGATAGCAGCCACATGTAGGGGAAACCTTGCACAAATCCAGCACACACAAAGCCTGTCCAACTAAGAGGCAGAAGATTTCAGAAAAATTCTAAAAATTCCCTTAACCAGAATTTTCCAACTAATCAACACTGAAATTCTTTGCATAAACTTCCAGGGGACCTCCAATGGAGTGAGGCACCTTTGTCACACAGCTGCTTTCGGGCCTGCTGCCTCCTCTGTCCCATCCTTGGCCACACAATGAACTCAGAGCAACAAATACTGTTTCCAGAGCTTCCAAGCTCCCTTTCAGAATATTGCCCCAGGAATTTCACTAATTACCACTTTTTCAAGAGATGTTTCCATTTCTGGCAGATTGGTATTTTCAGATGCACAACAGTAATCTCCAGTTTTAAACATCCCCTTTAAATATAAGGTTTTATACCTTTTGTTTAAAAAAAAAATCAAAATAAACTTAACAGATGTTTCCTTTAACTAAAAACAAACTTTGGCATCCTTGCAAATCAGAAAGATGTTTGTGCGTGTGTGCACATATGCATGTGAATATGACTATGTACTACCTAACATCAACCTTCTAGTCAGAAGTCAGGCCTTTAAACATCCTTGAGTGACAACCAGGCCACAATTTTCAAATATAAAGGCAAACAGTATCTCAAGTAGATGAGAGACGAATGGTGAAATGCTACAAGAAATAAAGCATTCAAAGCTGCAAGGCTGCACACACTGAATTCTGCTGGCCAAGGTTATTGCATACACCAGGGAATTCATATCCTTGCCCTCCCTCCCCGAAGACCGCAAATCACATCCTTGTGCCATCTCATCCTGTCTCAGGAGCCGTGCATAGATACCCCATTTCCTTCTGTGATCATCTCTCTTTGACTTTTACAGTTTGTCTGAGACGGTTGCATCCAAGATGTTATATCACTTCATTTTCCAGGAGATAAAATAGAGTATGGTTATGCAGATACTAAAGGATCCTTTCAAATTCTTATGTGACTACAGACTTACAGCTGTGCGTAAGTTTTTGCAGGATCTGCACTAAAGGCTAAATCTCTACTGTTGACTCAACGCACTGGAAAAATTGTGCTCCTTCACTATAATCTGGAAAGAGTAACTTGACTCTGCTATTTCAAAGCACAGCTTTGAAAACCTAGCTGAGTCTACCCTAGGAGTAGTTCCTGGCATGGTATTCTGATGTTCCCAAACTGGGAACATACTAAAGTTTTCAGCAGTTTCTGCTTATGTATCTGTTCCAACATACCTATAGTTGTTATGAGTAATCTATAAATAAAACCCCCAGATTTTGGGAGCAGGAAAACAAAAGGAGAAATTTGGCAAGAGGCAGAGAGGGGCAGCAAGAAGTCTCCTGCCCTCTTTAAAACTGCTACCAGAGCTTCAACATACTTTAACAACCATCCCGGGTTCAACTGACTGAGAAGATCCATTAACAACACCCTATTTCACCTCATTCATACTCCCAAAAGAGCACAACATATTTAAATCTTGGCACTTTAAATGATCTATCTCAGGCAGTATTAGTATTATGTCAGTGGTGGTGGTATGCTCTAATTTGAAGAGAAAATATTCGATAGGATATTGGAAGGGCTGGAATGAAAGGAGGAGTAGATTGGTAAACTCATTTGGACTTCTGACAAACAAAGACAATTAAGGATACAAGTTTTTCTAATGCTACATGTCCAACTTTTTATCCAGGGAAATCCACCTTGACATCAACATTGCTAAATAAGACCAAGGGTGAGATGTCCTAGGGAGCTTAAGACATTTGGCCATCAAGAGGTGATCTTGCTCATCTCTGTGCTCCTGGCCTGTAACTCTTGATCTCTTTTTGTGTTCAGAGCTCTACTAAATAGTAAACTGGACTACTGAGCTTATCATTCAAGCAGCAAATACCTGCCTAATACAAATATCTGTCTACTTACCAAAAACTCAGCTTAGATATTATTTCAACTTGATAGTTTTTTCATTATGGGAAAACAATGGTCCACACTTTGCTGCTACAATATTTAAACTGGACGGCAGTTAGAAGTATTTTCTTCAGCACATCTCATTAGTCTGGTAAGACTATGCAGGCTTTTCTCTTCCCAAAGGCTATTCCTTCTGATTGTGAACCAAAAGGCAAGTCAGTCTAATTATTCTGCCCACTAAAAAACAAATAGTAGAGATGAGACAAACATAAATTAGAGGGTTTGCTAGCAATACAAGCCCTGTAATATATAAAAAATGAAAGGGCACTTTTTAAAATAATAAACCATATGACCAATGTTCTATGCATTATTTTTCAGCTCAAGTGTATTCCAAAGCATTTATTCATAATGATCATATCATGATGATGCTTCCAAGTTTCACCCTTGAGAGATGGAGGCGATCTGTAGCCACTATATTTAAAGGTTATAAATGATATTTGTCTGTCATTATGCTCTAACATATCACATTGCTTTCTATTTAGACACATACCAAAATTGCTCAGGATTAAGCCTCAAAAGCTAGATCTCATTATATACTTGGACGATTTGTGAGTATAAATAGAAAGGTTAAAACCTCAGAGTTGACTGATGGTTGTTGTGCTTATAGCTGACTAACCAGCTCTCTTATGTACTCTATTCAAAGTCCATTTCCATTTTCTTGTCTTCTGTACAAGACATAAGACATTTGCACACAAACATTTGTAGTGTAGCACTATTTATTAGCCTATACAAATAAGAATTTAGGAGGTACTACCAAATAAAGATTACTCACAGGTATGTTTTCTTGGTTGTTTTTTTTTTTATTATATTCAAAGCAGTACAATATCTGATCTCTCCGAGACATATACAACTTCCTTAAGTCTTGTTCAGGAAATCTGTATACAAATTCTGTTAATTCTTTTGGATAGGATTCAGAGACCTCTCTCTCTTGTGTTTGTACCTCACATGCTATTGTTTCAGAAAATTATTTTCATACCAGAGGAGTGAGGGAAGAAAGTTGTCTTTAAAGGAAAAAAAAAAAAATCAAGTTTGATTTTGCTTCTGCTGTATACAAAGCAAATTCTAATAAATATTAACAGGTGCAAAATTTCATCCTAAGGAATGAAAAACATCAAGAAAAATATTTCTTTGGGAACAAAAATAGTTCTCTTTCCATGTTAACTTTTAAAGTGTTACTACTTGTGTGTGTTAAAGTACCTGTTTTACTTGCCGTCTTTGGCTTCTGCATGATGTTGTAAGTGAAAATAAGAAAATACTTGTCAAGTGCTGTTTTTAATCATCAAGATTACTTGATCATCAAGAGGTACTGTAATTACATCTGGAAGTTATCAAATTGCTTCTTCAGTTTAAAAAAACCTACCGTCTTTTATAATTACAATTTTAATGGAATTTGAAATGCAATAATACATGTCAACAGAATTGAATATGGAAACAAGTTATGATAGGGAAATTAAATTAATCACTTTAAAAGTGTAGCAGTAAAGTTAAAGCTCCAGATTATTATTTTTTTAATCATTGACAGTTTGACAGTGCTAATAATGTGAAAAAAATATACTACTACAATGACATTGTAGTTTCATCGCAAAGATGTATGGATGTTGAAAACTTCCAAAACAATATAGAAGATCATCCACTTTCATAGAATCATAAAATCACAGAATGGTTTGGGTTGGAAGTGACCTTTAAAGGTCATCTGGTCCAACCCCCCTGCAACGAGCAGGGACATCTTCAACCCGATCAGGTTGCTCAGAGCCCCATCCAGCCCAACCTTGAATGTTTCCAGGGATGGGGCATCTACCACCTCTCCAGGCAACTTGGTCCAGTGTTTCACCACCCTCATCATAAAAAATTTCTTTATCTACCTTCTTTTCATTTAAAACCATTTACTCCTTGTCCTATCACTACAGGCCCTGCTAAAAAGTCTGTCCCCATCTTTCTAATAAGCCCCCTTTAAGTATTGAAAGGCCACAATAAGGTCTTCCTGGAGCCATCTCTTCTCCAGGCTGAACAACTCCAACTCTCTCACCTGTCTCCATAGCAGAGGTGTTCCACATCTCTGACCATTTTTGGAGCAGGTCCAGAGGATGCTAGAACAGGTCCTTGTCTTTCAAGACAGTATGGTAAGCTGCACTGTCATTCTGATCTTCTCGAGATCTTTTGTCTTACTATTAGGTTTGCTCTTCAGCTGAGTCATAAAACTGATCCCACCGAAAGATGAACACTGTCATTCTCAGAAGCAGCAGACAGGAACATAGCAGAGAAGACATGGCATTTTTACATCCACTTAATCACTCATGAAACTACACTCTGAAAGCTAAAAATTAAAAGACAGCCAGGCACAGCTCCCATATGACAGCAAAGTCCTGATCTGCCGACATAGCACGTGCAGCAGAACAGGGAACCGCCGCAGAAAGCGACTTGAGAGGAGCATGGATCCCTCCATTCAGTCACTGGCACAGCAAAAAAAAAACAGGGCACAGTCATCCTAGCAACTATGGGTAAAGTGAGGGTAAAGCACTTCTTTCCAAAAAAGAAGTGCTTGCTTTGTCTGTCTGGAATAAGAGCATTAACATGCTCAGTCGCTTTGATTCAGCAGCCTTGAAGTAACTGGTTAAGCAGCGCTAACTCAGTAATTTGCAATTTTCTGTCTGCTGCTGAAATTTAGCATGAGGGAGGTTATGTTATATGACTTCACAATAAGTAACAAATATTTATTTATACATATATATGCACTTGCATAATTACTAATGATAATTTAATATTTATATTTTAAAGTGCATATATTACAGATTATTATATTAAATATACATGCCCACATCTCTCTATATTGGTACTAAAACTATTTACTAGAAAGAAAACATTAGACGATACTTAAACCCAAGCCTATTAAAAAAAAAAAACAACTCTTCCTTGATAGAAAGAGGATTTGTTTCCCAAGATTCTTTCGGAAAATTAGAATCTAAGCAAGACATAAAACGTAGCTTCAAAGATTTTCTGTGTCTCCTCTTTTATTACATTATAAGCTAGTTCTGAGACAGTCATGATTATTCTTTGTTTACTCACTTATGTTCTCTAGTCTGAGACTGAAGCAGAACATCACAAATTAACTGGGTTGGTGATTGACCACCTGTAGGAACTCAGCCACTTTTGTAGGTTTTTGGCTCTAAAGACAAAAGGCTAAAAAAAGATTAAAAAAGCATGGATAGGCCTAGAAATTTGACAGATAAATAAATAAATCTTTCTAGTTATGGCGGCAAAGTTGGGAAACAGCTTGAAAGACAGACATCTGCATCTCTACAAGTAAGCAGCTAATGCTGATGTTTGCATAACTGCCTTTTTTCAGGGCTTAAAATTCCAAATTAGTGTTAGAATATTCCACTTCAAAAATCCTTAGATAGCTGTTGAAAGAGTTTGTTTAACCTTTTTCCCCCAAAAACAGGTTAGAGTTCTTATTTTCAAGTCCCTCTGTGCCTTATTAGATGCATTTGCAATGGTTTTACCTTTAGATTTACTTGGTTTTAATCACAAATTATGAAAAAATTCACCTTTAAAGAATATCATCATCACTGGACAGTGAAACAT